>NC_133385.1:15236365-15266483 GCF_049309525.1 Garra rufa
ATAATATTTAATATAAGAAATGTATGTTTAATATATTTAATGCAATTTTAAATAAGTAAATAAAAACTAAATTTTTTAAGTAAATACATTATTATAGTAAATGTTTTACAAGTGACAGATTATGTTTGGAATAACAAAATCTCTCTCTCTCTCTCTCTCTCTCTCTCTCTCTCTCTCTCTCTCTCTCTCTATAATTGAGCTTCCTTGAGCAGCTAGGACAGAGCTTGATTGCAGGTATTACAGACCTCCTTGGTTTCAAACGCACATAGACCTTGAATGTAGGTATGACTATATTCATCTGTTTCAGAGCAAAAATAAAAAATAAAATAAAAAAATCAGGAAACACTATTCAGAACTCTTCCGCCATCTGAAAACTTTTAAGCTTTTAACTGTTACAGCATTACAGTCAGAAACAGTGATATGGCAGAAAATACATAAGTTTAGCTCTTCAAAATAGCGTCTGAACAGCATTTACATAATTAATGACAGGATTAGGACAGAAGAGATGTAGTCGCTTTGATTTTATATTTAAAAAAAAAAAAATCTCAGTTTCACTTTCAACGAAAAATGAGCATGGCACATGATGTCACAGCATTGTACAACCACACAGCAGGCCTTTCACCACCCACAGCTCACTGCGTCCACAACACACACACACACACACACTCACACACACCAGACTGTGGTGTGGGAGTCAGGGTGAGATCCAACAGATCTTCCAGTTCACAATCCACAATAGGAATGGGATTTGTAGGGAATTTACGGATCCTCATTTTGAGTGGAAGCAGAAACATGCTGTTTTCATGCATGGCTCTTGCAATTTTTAATGCAAATGAGCTGCTGCTCCTGCCCCTTTTTCAGAATGGAGCTGTACCTTCTTCAGCTCATATTCAGATATTCTGCTACAAAAACAACAACATCTGTTTGGTTTTGTCATGTCTATCCCACTGAAATCATGCGTTTCAAAGCCATATTAGTTTAAACTCCTGATATAGGGTTTTCTGAGCACACACATCCAAAGCAAACCCACAGAAAGCATCTGTCACACGGCATGTGAGTACTAAACTAAGTTCTCTTTCATCTCTTATTGCGCTTAAACTGTCAAATACACACAAGTTTATGTTAAAACACACGAGTGTTTTTGAGACAAAAGGTACTGGGTTGTCCTTTTTCATGTCTTCTGAGTTGATATATGCAACAGGGACCTGATTATAGCACCTATATCATGAAAATCTGATTTTTTTGTGTGTGTGTGTTTGTCACATTTAAATCAAACAAATGCAATGCAATTGTTGAGCATAAGAGAAGTGTAATTTCTGCAGAAAAAACCCAACAAAAAACACTTGCAACATTATCTCAAGGTTCCCATGCAAGTACTAAGAATCTAAATATAAAATGGCTGATTCTTAGAATTTATTTTTAAAGCCCCTTGCTATCTTGTATTTCAGGAAGAAATACGGAAACATCCTGCAAATTCTGGTTCTCCGCTGACTACAGCAACCTGTGGCCTTTGTTCCTGAAGAGGGAGTGTGAAAGAAAGTACATTAAAGCAGTGAGGGATGACAGTCAGTGACACAGAGAAAGAGAATGACAGATGCATGGACGGGAGAAGATACCAGATTTGGGGACAGTCGGTAACCCAAATATTTAAGAATATAACTTTACGACCTCTATAGACAACCGACTTCATCTGTGTCATTCTGCTGCTCCGAGTTTTATGGGAACTGTCTTTCAGAAGTTTGTAAAGTGGCATTGTAATGCATCAAGGGTCATGATGAGTGACGGTCTCATTGCCTGGATTCATGGGCTGGTAATGGGAAGTAAAGCGCAATGAATGTGAAATACAGTAGGCTGAAAAGTGGCCTAACTGCCTGAATTTTGCTCTGTGATGAATTTCTATATATTTTAGCTAGACTTGCAAACCCTAAAAAACTGTCAATGCAGCAAACATAACAATCAAAACAAAAACACAAAGGCAAACGAAAGACAAAACAAATAAAAACAAAACAATCAAAAAAAAAAGTTAAATAAAAAAAAAACAGATAAATGAATAAAAATAAATAAATAAAATAATACAATAAAATAAAACCAAATAAACAATATTAAATATAATTTAATAAAATAAGTAAATTAATAAATCAATAAAATCCAGGATTTCTATCCTAATGTTATTCTGCAGGCAGAGTTTTAGTGTTTCAGAAAAACCCAAAATCATTTTATGCAGCCAATAAATAAAAAAATAATAATAAAATCAAATAAAACCAATAAATAAAATAAAATAATAAAATAAAACCAAATAAATTAAATTAAATTAAATTAAATTAAATTAAATTAAATTAAATTAAATTAAATTAAATTAAATTAAATTAAATTAAATTAAAAAAATAAATATCCATAGTCTCAGTGATTCAGAAAAATGCCAAACTATTTTATACAGCCAAAAATGAAATAAAATTAAACTAAATTTTAAGTTCCAGTTTTAGAAAAACTCAAAACCATTTTATACAGCCAAAAATAAATTAATAAATAAATAAAAACAATTAAACAAATAAAACCAAATAAATAAATGTAAATAAAATAATAAAAAAATAAAATAAAATAAAGCCAAATAAATAAATAAATAAAATAAAATAAAATAAATCCAGGGTTTATATCCTGAGGTTATTCTGCACAGTTTCAGTGTTTTAGAAAAATGCAAAACTATTTTATACAGTCAAAAATAAAATAAAATAAAATAAAATAAAATAAAATAAAATAAAATAAAATAAAATAAAATAAAATAAAATAAAATAAAATAAAATAAAATAATAAAATTCAGGGTTTCTATCCTGAGGTCTTTCTGCAGGCAGTTTCAATGTTTCAGAAAAACCCAAAACCATTGTATACAGCCAAAAATAAAATGAAATCAAACCAAATAAATACAATTTAAAATAAAATAAAATAATTAAAAAAATTATAAAATAAAATAAAATAAAATTATTAAAAAAATATAAAATAAAATAAAAAAATAAAATCCAGGGTATCTATCCTGAGATTATTCTGCAAGCACAATTTCAGCATTTCAGAAAAACCCAAAACCATTTTATACAGCCAATAAATGAACAAAATAAATAAATAAAAATAATAAAATAAAATTCCAAAATGAAATACAGGTTTTCTATCCTGAGGTCTTTCTGCAGGCACAGTTTCAATGTTTCAGTAAAACCCAAAACTATTTTATACAGCCAAAACTAAAAATAAAATAAAATAAAATAAAATAAAATAAAATAAAATAAAATAAAATAAAATAAAATAAAATAAAATAAAATAAAATAAAATAAAATAAAATAAAATAAAATTAAATTAAATTAAATTAAATTAAAAAAAATAAAATAAAATAAAATAAAATAATTATTTGCACATTTTTAGCCTATCTGGTGATTTCCAGCACTGAAATTGACTTCATTTGTATAGCAATCACATCAGACATTAGCATTACCCAACCAAATTCCTTAAGCTTTACATTTCACCTGACACAAATGAATAATGCAAAAATGCAAATAATGTCTCGCGGAAATGCGATTAGTCATTCCGATGCCAACATTTCATAAAGCTCATCAAAATCACCAACAGGCATCATAATTAATATCCAATTCATATTTCAATGAGCGAAGAGGACGGCGTCAACACATTTAATGCGTTCTCTCAAAGCACTCAACTTTCATCAAGCCAAATAAAGCTCTCATTGGGGCTCAGGGGCCTTTGGAGCCCGCGGAGACAATGGAGCGTCTCTCCTTTACTGATGAGCATCCTATCGCATTTCAGAGAGCGAGACATGGCTGACTGACTAACCACAAAGTCAAAGGCTCATTTTGGAGTTCTTTCACAGAGAAGGAAAAAGATGTAAGCTGTTTTAGCTCGCTCCTCCCGTTGCGAGGGGAATAAAACAGCAGCCACATCAACGGTGGCATGAATAATAAATAATGTCATCTCAGAAACAAAGAGAGAGATGGATGGACTGAGAGAGAATGATGGAGGAAGATGAAAAAACAGAGTTTGCATGCCAAGGCCAGAAAAAAAAAAAAAAAAAAGAACAAGAGGAAAAAAGAAGGGGATGTCTGTGAGTGACGGGTTTTTAGAAAAGGACAAAGTTAGAAAGACGGAGAGAGGGCAAAAGAGAGACTGACACAGAGAAAATTCAAGAGAAATTGGCATGAGGAAGAGAGGAAAAAAAGATCACCAGTAGAACTATCCTCAAGTCAGTGTCAACATTAAATGCAAAACAAAAGTAAAGCTAAGACCAATCAAACAGAAAAACAAATCAAACAACAAAAGCAAAGCAAAACAAAGCAAAAACAAAAATACTAGTTGATAAAGTAATATATAAGTAGTAGTAAACTTCTTAAAAAGTTAGGTTTACGGTTAAAATAATAAATAAATAAAATAAAATAACTTTCATAAAAAAATCTATTTCATAGTAAAATGGACTAGAAAAAAAAGAAATATTGCTGCCTGTAGGATTAGGGTAAGGGCTAGTGTTAAAATAAGAAAATAAATACAATAAAATAATAAAATAAATGTAGGATTAGGGTTCAAATAATATATAAAAAAAAGGAAATATAAATTAAAACTAGTGGTGGGCCGTTATCGGCGTTAACGTGCTGCGTTAACGTGAAACTCTTATCGCGCGATAAAAAAAATATCGCCGTTAATCTATTCTCAAATTTGGGTTGGGAGCTGGGTCTAAACTACGCAAGCTATGATGACTTTCACCTTGATAGTTTAACGCGGATGTATACCGAAGACTGTAGTAGAATATGGTCGCGCGTTTAAGTCTCCTTAATCGGGATCGCGTCATCCTCCATTCATAAAAACCGAATCTCCTATAGCGAAATGCCACGTAAATTCGTCGTTTTTTGGATTCATAAATCAAATGTTGGTCAGTCACTTAATTCAAATCGCGATATGGACTAGTGTATGTGAAAACTGAAATGCAAAAAGACCGTTTTAATATGAATCCGATATGTTCCGTTTGCCTAGCTGTATGTATGCATTGCGGAGACGAGCTTTTACTACACGCATACTGAAACACACGTGACGCTCCCGGTAATTTTTGGCATTTGCATCTCACATGAACAGATAAACTCAATCTCCCAAACTGCTGTGAGTGTCACTTTTACCGTTTCATTTGAGAAAACTAGCATCATATCATACTGTATACACAGAAACTTCTCGGCAACCTGTCAAAATAAAAGTACGGTGTAACATGTAATGGGCTGGGTAGGTGTTGACGTTAAAAAAACACAATCTAATAGGTAGAAAAAATAATTTCATTGTTAGTTAGTTAGTAAACACAAGTACATCTAATTGAACATAATTTATTTTCATCAACAAATTATCATAGAACAGCTTCATGAGCTTTATGATCCATTCTCAAAGACTTTAAGTCATTATTTGGGTAGCACACATATTCTGAATGCCTTCAGCAGAATTCAAATTAGCCATTTTAATCTAGATTAATCTAGATTAATTCCAAAATTTAATCTAGATTAAAAAAATTAATCTATGCCCACCCCTAATTAAAACAAAATACAATTACTTCCAAAAAAAAAAAGAGTGTCTATTTTAGAGTAAAATATACTAAAAAAATTGCAGCCTGTAAGGTAAGGGTTAAAAATAAAATAAAATAAATCAGTAACCTCTAAAAAAAAAAAAAAGGGTCAATTTCAGAGTAAAATAGACTAGTAAACTTCTTAGAAAGTTAGGTTTAGGGTTAAAATAATAAATAAAATTAAATAAAATATATTCAAATTAATTCATAAAAGAAAAATCTATTTCAGAGTAAAATGGACTAGAAAAAAGAAACATTGCTGCCTGTAGGATTAGGGTAAGGGCTAGGGTTAAAATAAAAAAATAAATAAAATAAAATAAAATAAAATAATAAAATAAATGTAGGTTTAGGGTTCAAATAACATATAAAAAATGAAATATAAATTAAACTAACATAAAATAACTTCCAAAAAAAGTGTCTATTTTAGAGTAAAATTTATTTAAAAAAAATAAAAAAAAATTATTTTTAAAATAATACATAAAATAAAATAACTTCCAAAAAGAAGTGTCTATTTCAGAGTAAAATGGACTAGAAAAACTTGCAGCCTGTAGGGTAAGGGTTAGAGTTAAAATAAAATAAAATAACTTCCAAAAAAAGTGTCTATTTCAGAGTAAAATGGACTAGAAAAAAAGAAAAGTTGGGTTAGGGTTAAAATAAAAAAATATAAAATCAGCAGTAACTTCTAAAAAGTGGCTATTTCAGAGCAAAATGAACTAGAAAAAAGAAATATTGCAGTCTGTAACCTGCCCATATAAAGAAAAAGTGACATTTTGTTGCAAGGATGCAGTGAGCGGTCTGGGAGTTTTTAATGAGAGTTACTCTCTGGTCTTGCTCTTCCATTGCCCATGGGAATAACCTTTACAAAATACCTATGAAAACCATTGCTGGATATATTGTGTCCTCTCTCCATCATCTATTGAAAAAAAGATGCTCCTGTCGAAATCCAGAAGGCAACCTTTCATTTCGACACACATGGCTAGTAGACACATGAAAGCGAACGCCCCACTTCAAAAAGCCGGTCGACCAAAGCAATAGGCCCCCGTATTGATTTCTTTGTCTTTTCTCCAAAGCTGCTGAAAACAAATTTCCTTTGGCGGTCGGGCTATGAAAACAAGGAATAAACACAAGGCAATAGGCCCCTTGATAGCAAAACTCTCCCAGAAAGGGTCACAAAGCTTGGTGCATCTCCAAAACAAGAAACTGCCAAAATGTATTGGTAAAGTCTGTATAAATTCAGAATTTGCACTGTTTATAAGGATACTTTAAGTTCTTGGTCTTATTGTGCATGATTAACCAAACTAATAAGAGTTTTTTCATTTTTCATTTTCACAGTAATAACTTTCTTCTCAACTTTTCAGCTGATGCTGAATTATTTTTCTAAAGCCAAAAATAAGTCTATAAAATTTAGAAAGGTTCACTTTTATTTATCCAACTTTTACCTCAGTGCAGAAGTAAGCTTATGGGTGAGATTTCCAGTTTATTATCCACTATAGGGAAATAAGAAGAATAACGACATGCAGTAAACGGGAAAACTGTTTGCACTACAAACAAGTGTGTTCATAATTAAGATTACATTGACATAATATAGTAAGACACATCAATATCAAACAACAAAACAAGCTGTTTTGTACAGCTAAAAAATAGCTGGATGCAGATGAGACCGGAAGCCAAACCCATAAAATTTACAAATGGCCACGTCCGCTCTTACAGGAAGAAAAAGTTGGATAAATAAGTTGGTATAAACAAAAAACAAAAGTACTGACAATAAAAACATTTTTTGAGTATATTGATCCAGAATAGTAATGAAGTGCTTGTAACATTAGTTTCCTGTGGGTACGGTGATAGATGAATCATCCACGTCAAATGTTTGGGCCATAAAACAGAAATGGGAAACGGATCTGAACACTGCTGCTTTGTTCCCTGGACCTGACCCTGTGTGCTTTGTGAATGACACATCTGGAAATCTCATGGATTTTTTCGCTCATAAAAGTCAGTGCTCTGTGAAGACCACACATGAGACGGAGAATAAAACAAAAGGGCCTAAAAATGAAACTGTACTGTAGTATGTGCCTGTATGACTTTCTCTCTCAATTCAATTCAGAAAGCTTTATTGGCATGACAAAAAAGTACATTTTGTATTGCCAAAGCATCACAACAACATAGAAAATGATTTAGAACATTTAGTACACAAAATTATAATAATAGTTCAGTTAAATAAAAAGATAGTATTATATATATTATCTTGGCTAGTTATTGCAAAAATAATAATACAGATAACAAAGCAATAATAATAGTGTAAACAAAGATTAATAAATAAAATAAGAAGGATTATATTGCAGAAATCATGTATATAAAAAATGGCAAATAAAAAAAAAATAAAAAATAAACAAACACTGAACTTGAACATTATATATGTGTGTAGGTGTGATGGGATGGGTTAGACTGTGTGTGTGTGTGTGTGTGTGTGTGTGTGTGTGTGTGTGTGTGTGTGTGTGTGTGTGTGTGTGTGTGTGTGTGTGTGTGATGGGGTGTGTTAGGCTGTGAGTGAGTGTGTGTTTATTGGGTGTTTGCTGCTCTGCTCGTCCCTCAGGATATGGAGAGATGCTACAAATCTTGCTGCTAAATTGGAGCATTTGGCTTCTTCGCCAAGGATGAATCTGAGTATTTGCGTTGGGTTACAGATGTTAAATTGGGGAAATATTTTATTAATTTTGGGGTAATATTGGACTCTGATGTGTTCATATTTTGGGCATTCTGTGAGGAAGTGCAGTTCGGTCTCCGGCACTCCCAGAATGCAGTGCGTGCAGAGTCTGTCCTCCCGGGAGAGCCAGGTCTGTCTGCGCCGACCCATCTCGATGGCCAGGCTGTGCTCACTGAGTCTGTACATCGTCAGGGTTTTCCTGAGCTTCACATCACTCACTGTGCTCAGGTAGTTCGCAACAGTGTACTCTCGATTTAGTGCCGAATAACATTCCAGTTTGTGTTGGTTTTGAATGGTGTTCGTCCAATGGGTGATGTACTTGTCTTGTTCTGTGTTGATAATTTGAGCAGGCCGAATGTGTGTGTGAGTGTGTGTGTGTGCTGAGGCGAGCTGATCTCTGCAGGAGAGAGCTCAGTCAGTCTCAGCACCAGCTGGCACAGGGGACTCCTCGCTACGCTCAGCTCTTGGTGTGTGAGGGCTCTGTAATGGTGTGTGTTGGGGTCGCTTGTTTTCAGGTGTTTCCAGAATTTGATGGCTCTTTTTTGGATGTTTAGGAGGAGAGGGTATTGGCCTAATTCTGCCCTGCATCCGTTGTTTGGTGTTTTTCTTTGGACTTTGAGTATTAGAAAGCCCTTTGAGCTTTCTCTTTGAGTTCATTCACAGCCAAAGTAAAGTTACCAGTTGGAGTTATTTTCAGGCCGAGGTAAGTGTATGCTTTTGTGCTCTCAATGATTCTGTGTGAGAGTGTGAATGTGTGTCTCTCTCTCTCTCTCTCTCACACACACACATACACACACACACACACACACACACACACACACACACACACACACATACACACACACACACACACACACACACACACACACACACACACACACACACACACACACACACACACAGAGAGATATAGTGTTCAATATGTCCTCAAGAGAAAGACAGCCCTACATCTGTTCTCTTGGTCACCATTGCTTAATTATTAGTACTTAAACCCAAACTTTCAAACTAAACTATAATATAAAAAAAAACAATAATATAAATGTAAATCATATGCCTAAAATAATGATGAATTGGGAAATAAAAAGATCAACGATCAAGTCGAAATATTTGAACAATAAAGCCAAAATTATGGGAATAAAGTCAAAATGTTTTGAGAATAAAGTCAAAATGTTCACAGAATAAATTCTTTAATAAATTAAAGAATTAATTTGTAGCAATTACGAGATTAAATTTATGATAATAATATATTGGGTGGCTGGTGTACTACAAATATGCAATCAAAGACATGAAATATTATTTCCAAGCATACTGTCATACTGGGAATATAATACATGGTATGATTTCTGCTAATAATTCCACATATATTCAAATAAATTCCGGTAAAATCCGGGCCATTTGAATGCGCAGGCCATACTTAAAATCTTATAATTTTAATTGCTACAATTTAATTCTCATAACATAACGGCTTTATTCTCAAAACATTTTGACTTTATTCTCCAAACATTCCGACTTTATTCTCCAAACATTCCGACTTTATTCTCTAAACATTCCGACTTTATTACCTAAACATTTTGACTTTATTCTCTTAACATTTAGACTTTATTTTCAAAATATTCTGACTTTATTCTCAAAACTTTCTGACTTTATTCTCAAACATTCCGACTTTATTTTTCAAAACATTCCGACTGTATTCTCGAAACATTGACCTTTTTTTGTAACATTTTGACTTTATTCTTGTAACATTTTGACTTTATTCTCGTAACATTTAGACTTTATTCTCATAAAATTTAGACTCAATTTTCAAAACGTTCTGACTTTATTCTCAAAACTTTCCGACTTTATTCTCAAAACTTTCTGACTTTATTCTCAAACATTCCGACTTTATTTTTCAAAACATTCCGACTGTATTCTCGAAAAATTGACTTTTTTTTTGTAACATTTTGACTTTATTCTTGTAACATTTTGACTTTATTCTCGTAACATTTTGACTTTATTCTTGTAACATTTTAACTTTATTCTCGTAACATTTAGACTTTATTCTCATAAAATTTAGACTCAATTTTCAAAACATTTTGACTTTATTCTCAAAACGTTCCGACTTTATTCTCAAAACTTTCTGATTTTATTCTCAAACATTCCGACTGTATTCTCGATACATTTTGACTTTATTCTTGTAACATTTAGACTTTATTCTCGTAACATTTAGACTCAATTTTCAAAACATTCCGACTTTATTCTCAAAACTTTCTGACTTTATTCTCAAACATTCTGACTTTATTTTCAAAACATTCCGACTTTTTTTCGTAACATTTTGACTTTATTCTCGTAACATTTAGACCAGGATTCCATTTCCTGGTTCTGGAACAGCCCTACTCGTAACATTCCGACTTTATTCTCGACACATTTCAACTTTATTCTTTATTCTATGAGAACTTTTGAAGCAAAATTATCAGAAAAAGTGAAATACATTATGTTATGTATGAAGAAAATGAAAAAAAAATTGATGAACAACCGATTTACAAGTCATCATCATCATCATCATCTCCTCTGCTTTAATACCAGTTTCAGAACAAAATAAACATGAATGAACATCTGGAAGTACGCTAAAAGAACTGAAAACTGAAATCCAAAATCCTGTCTTAAAGAAATCAATCAATTCCTGTTTCAACTGTGCAAAGACATCAAAATAACAACTTGTAAACAATGTCACGTAACATCACATTTACCTCAGAAAAAACATATTCGGTGACTCATTAGTCAGCTAGAAAAACAAACTCTAGAGTGGAGCATTTTGCTAAATATATGCACCATACAGCATATTCATCATCATTTTTACAGTTCTTCAATGTAGGGCTGTCCCCGAATAGTCGAAGATTCGATGCATCGATATGCGGAGCCTGATTCGACCACCGATCTCACAGTCGAATCTTCGCGGGTGAAACGAGCATCATACCATTTTTCCAATATGGGGGTGCTCAATGTCTAATTGCACACAGAACTACTGGTTTTGTACGGTTATATTAAGTTATATACAGCCTTTGATTATGATAATGCAGTAAAAACAAAAGTGAAAAGAAAGAAGCGTTCAATAAATATTTTTAACGTGTTTGTGAATAAACCCAACCACCCCTGTGACTAATTTAATTTTCACTTTCCCTGATGCATGACGAGATGAGGACCATCTTGACGGGAGGGATGGCGGCGATCACCGAACGCGTTTTTGCAGTTGGAGGCGCCTCTTTTGAATGATTTTCTGTTGGCAGTGAGCGTTCTGCACCCTGTTTTCGCCGCCTGCTGCGCCTCGCGTTTTGCAGGAGCGCTCTGAGCGCCTGAAGTTGAAAAAAAAAAATCAACTCTGAGCGGAAAAACGCCTAACGTCATTCGCGTTCTTTTCCATTGTCCAATCGAATGAATGGAGAGGCGGGCCTTCTGTTGTGATGGCGAAAGTTTACCGTTGCTTAAAAAGTCCGGAGACTCCAAGAAATGGAGGAGAAACCTTTGGTGTCTATCGTGGGTAACCCGGAGCTGTATTATTTAGGGTTTCTGCTAATATGACAGTTTACTTAACAGCAAAAAACTAAGATTTTAGAGCGCTCGCGCTATAATCCTTTGAATTGACTGACAGGACAGCTGTTTTGGTCGTTGCTTAGCAACATAAAAAAAACGCAGCACACTGCTCTTTCATTAAAAGTCACCAAAAAAGGCAGTGCTGTGCGCCTCGCGTTTTTAGAACTAAAAGACGCGTTCTGTGTTTTTATTTAAACCTAAATAAGTTTGTCTGTCAGTTGGCAGGCAGTTTTGGTCGCTTATAAAATAAAATAAAAATAGTTTTACCCTCCTGCTGACTATAGTGTCGTGCCCCTCCCAACCCATTCACACACGCACATAAGCCTAGATGATTCGACTATCGGTCGACTATAGAAAGATTCGAAAATTCTGATTCGACTATGAAAATTCATAGTCGGGGACAGCCCTACTTCAATGTTTTTATGACAGCCACCATCCATTTAAATGTTTATATAAAAAAAAATGCATCTCTAATTAAATTGCAAGCTTGTAAATCAGAATCGAATCAAATCGTGAACTTTATGTCAAAACCCAGCCCTATTAACTACAAAAAAACATAGAAAGATATTTTGCTCCAAAAAGTTTCAAGTTTAATTTCCAAAACAATCAAATAAGGTGGAAATACCACTGTGGTGGTTCTGTTTCAGAAAAATTACAAAAATGTGCACAAAAGTGTGTAGATTCTATGTAGCCCAAGTACACACATACTTCAGGCTACCAGATTGTTAGTGTCCAGATTGTACCTGAAACTAGGCATGAAAAAAGGTTCCTGCACACCCTACCAAAGTGCTTACAATGGACACATGTACTGACAAATACATGACAAAGAGTTCCTGAACATTTTGTACAGAAGACATTCACCGGGAATGCTCACCAACAGAAAACCGCACACACGTCGCTTTATGACAGAGAGAAAATAAGAAGTGCATTTGCAGGCCGTGATGGACAGCACAAATTGGGGTGGACTGTGTGGAGGTGACAGTCTGCGATTCCATGTCCTTTCCACCGCTCACCGCCAGGAAATTGGGAAATAACAGTCCTGTCACACTCGTCCCATTCAGCCTTCATTAAGTAAATCATCTCTCTCTCTGTGCCCGCATTCTCCACCACCGTCTCCCCCACAGCCCAGGCAGCTCTACCTCAAACAATCTTTGTTTATTCAGAGCACACAACAGAGGGTCTTTGCCGACTGTTGAGACGAGGAAGTGAGCGAGCCAATCTAATACAGAGAATTTCAAGAGGCACACGTCAACGCTTTATGGTGCGGACTGTTAAGCCAATTATCGAAAGGAGTCATTTCGGTCAAGCAATTTTAAACCATCAAACGACTATAGACAAAGACCATATGTTAACAAGAGCTCTGCAAAGCTGCTCTTTAGAGATTAAAACCAATGTATGTGTCTGGCGGGCTACTCGAAAAAGCTCACTATTGAGAAATGGCTGCGGGTGGTGCTCAGTAACACATGGTGGAGAACTTTATCATCATAAATTATGCACAAAGGGCCAAAGCATCGCTCGAATAAGAGCAGCCATGATACTGTGCAGAGTATCCAAAGATGGAAAACGCATTGTCCCCGTTTGCTAAACATGGCCTAGTTAAGAAGATCTATCGCCTGGTATAGATGAACAAGTGAACCCAACTTCACGATCCATCTCTAACAGCACGAGTCTCGAGGAACAAACAATTGACTTTCAAATGAGGTGTTTAATCAGAGGGTTTGAGAACATTGTAGCACACAGGACTCACATGTAGCGCAGGTGGGGGTTCTTGGCGAAGGCTCGCGACTGAATCGTACGTAAGTTGCAGTTCACAATGTTCCTGAAATAGAAAGGACAAATAAACATGTATTAGTAGGTAGTCCCAAGTGGAAACCCAACAATTTTGACCTCATTTTTTTTCTTTCTGGACTGAGTCTTTTCTGCTCATCAAGGCTGCGTTTATTTAAATAAAAATACAGAAAAACAGTCATATTGTGAAATATTATTGCAATTTAAAATAGTGGTTTTCTATTTTAATATACTTTAAAATAGAATTTATTTGTGTGATGCAATGCTGCATTTTCAGCATCTACTCCAATCTTCACTCAGTGTCACAAAATCCTTCAGAATTTTTTCTAATATTCTGATTTATTATCAATGTAGGAAACACTTGTGCTGCTTAATATTTTTTAGAACCTGTGATATTTTTTGTCAGGATTCTTTGATGAATAAAAAGTGAAAAAGAACAGCTTTTATTTAAAATAGAAATATCTTGTAACTATATACACTACCGTTCAAAGTTTGGGGTCAGTACGATTTTTTATGTTTTTTAAAGTAGCCTTTTCTGCTCATCAATGCTGCATTTATTTGATTAAAAATACTGAAAAAAATACTAATATTGTAAAATATTATTGCAAGTTAAAATAGCAATTTTCTATTTTAATATACTTTAAAATAGAATTTTTTTTTTGTGATGCAAAGCTGAATTTTCAGCATCATTACTTCAGTCTTCAGTGTGTCACTTGATCTTTCAGAAATGATTCTAATATACTGAATTATTATCACAGTTGGAAACTGCTTAATATTTTTTTGGAACCTGTGATACTTTTATCAGGACGTTTAGTAACAATATACACTAACGTTCAAAGTTTGTGGTCAGTAATTTTTTTCTTTCTTTCTTTCTTTGAAAGTAACACTTTGATTCAGGAAGGATGTGTTAAATTAATAAAAAAGTGATAGTAAAGACTTATATTGTTGGGAAAGATTTCTACTTTGAATAAATGCTGTTCTTTTTAACTTTTTATTCATCAAAGAATCCTGAAAAAAAGTATCACAGGTTCCAAAAATATATTAAGCTGCACAACTGTATCCAGCATTGATAATAAATCATGGCTGATGAAACGGCTGATGAAAATTAAGCTTTGCATCAGAGAAATAAATTCTATTTTAAAGTATTTTAAAATAGAAAACTGTAATTTTAAATTGCAATAATATTTCTAAGTATTGCTCTTTTTCCTGTATTTGTGATCAAATAAATAGAACTTTGATGAGCATAAGAAACCTTTAAAAAAAAACATTAAAAATCTCACTGATCGCAAACTTTTGAACGCCAGTGTATATTGACTTCTAAAGCCACTTTTTAGTAATGGTATATAGATAGTTCTTAAATATATAATTAACAGCTTCTCAAACATTTCTAAAGAAGATTTGTATTTCTATAGAAGATTTTACACAGCTTCAGTTTCATCATGAAAATCAAAAGAACTTGTGGATGGACTCCAGTTGATCATTAATTTATCTTCTAGCTTTTTCTTCTAGGTTTTTTTTTTTTTCATCTCCGCATCAAAAGCGTGCAAAGAGGAAATGTTTATGAGCAAACATGTTAAACAAGTGCAGGAGATGTAATGAAAAACTTAGGAAACGAACGCTACTTACGCTACAATGACCTGTGGCAAAGGACAATTAGGTTATGCTAATGTCAAATGCTGCGTTAAGTTGCTCTGATTAGCCTTTAAGATTTTGCAAAAAGATTTTATGTGTGCAAATCATAGGTTTAAGAGGAGGTGAGCTGGTAAAAAAAAAAAAAAAAAAAAGAGTGAAAGACCAGTTCATGTTCATCATTTTAAATGGATCTGACAGCAGCTAGGGGCTAAACGGGCTGCTAATTGCCTAGCCGTCTCGCAGCAGTGTCAAAAGGGGAAATGTGGAAGTAAAAGGGAAAAAAAAACATCATCTAATCTTCTCTTCCAGTCTGTCTCCTCTCCTCAAGTAACATCATTAAGGGCAGAATATCATCAAGAGCCTGCATCCTTGCTCCCGGAGTTATTTACGCTGGCAGCTGGAATCAATTATGTATATTGAATACATTTTTTTCCTCATTGGCATTTGTGAGATGTTTATTTGCACGAAGCACTCTCCGCTCTTGTTATTAGAGATGTTTGCGTGAGCGATTACATCAAAGTATTTCTTTTAGCATGAGGTTGGAGACTTGCTTGCGATGAGCATGATACTTAACATGGATAATCACCAACTGCCAATTCTGAATCGTGAACAGTGGCTTGAACAAAACTCTCAGACCAGATAAGACTGATTCTGAGGAGGATAATTGAAGACATGAGTTTGCCTAGTAAATTATTTAGAGGATAGGAACTTTTTAGTATGTACACCACCAAATCCTGTTGAGTGCAATGTTCGGCCTAATTGATCTACACTACAGCATGTGGTTAATTACTGTTACCATGATTGCTAGAAAATTACCAAACAAGTCTTTTAAAGGGGTAGTTCACCCAAAAATGAACTAGGTGTATATGACTTTTTCTTTCAGATAAATACAATCAGAGTTATATTAAAAAATGTCCTGGCTCTTCCAAGTTTTATAATGGCAGTGAATGGGTGTTGAGATTTTGAAGTCCAATAAAGTGCATCCATCCATCAAAAAAGTACTCCACATGGCTCCAGGAGGTAAATAAAGGCTTTCTGAAGCGTTTCAATGCATTTGTGTAAGAAAATATCTAGATTTAAAACTTTATAAACCCTAATGTCTATCTTCCGCTAACTGTTGAACGCATTCACCAGAGAGAGAGCAAAACAAAACATGCGGTCACAAATTAGAAGGATTTGTAAAGAAAAATGTCAGAGGATTTCAATATAAGCCAAGAGGAGACTGTTTTCACTTTGCTGTAAACAAAACTTGGTGAGACTAGCATATTCTCAGCTGAATTCCATTGGAATGCCACTCTCTTATGGGGGCAGCCGTGGGTGTAAGGGGGCAGCCGTGGCTTAATGGTTAGAGAGTCGGACTTGTAACCCAAAGGTTGCAGGTTCGAGTCCCATGTCCGGCAGGGATTGTAGGTGGGGGGAGTGAATAACCAGCACTCTCTTCACCCTCAATACCACGGCTGAGGTGAGTCCCTTGAGCAAGGCACCGAACCCCCAACTGCTCCCCGGGCGTGTGTTCACGGTGTGTGTATGTTCACTACTGTGTGTGTGCACTTGGATGGGTTAAATGCAGAGCACAAATTCCTAATATGGGTCACCATACTTGGCCTCACTTCACCTCCTTTCCTTCCTTTTCCTTTCCTCTTGTGAACATGCAACGACAGTTAGTGGAAACTAGAGATTACGGTTTAGCGTCTGGTGTGAACGCCCCAATATACACCTAGGACGGCTTGAGGGTGAGTAAATAATGGGCTAATTTTCATTTTGTCTAAATAACAGATTTTTTCTTCTTTCTTTTTGGGTGAATGACCCTCATATCACTCTGGTGTTAAGAATAAGACATAATAAGTCAGATTAGCATCAAAAAAAATTAAATGGCAATTTAAAAGTGACAGCCTGGTCAAACTAATTTGTAGATTTTTGGTGAAAACAATTTTTTTGCATTAAAATGTTGTGCTAAGTGTTTAAATTATTCACCTTTGTGTTCAAATGTGGGAAGAGCATGAACACAAGCGTATACAAAGATGCGTTCCGGGAGAAGTTGCTTTTGCATTTTAAATATTTAATTATTTGTGATTTCTTGAAACCCGAAACCCTAGAGTGTGGCACTCCAACATATTTTCATATGCTAAAAGGCCGGAGTTACCACACATTCACAGTGGAGAGTGAGTGAATGTTAAAAACCTGAAACTTCTTAGAATAAGCTCAGAAATTCCCTCTAGTGTCAGGTTCTGCCACGTCACCTTAATAGTAAAGGTGAGTGTTAACCGCTAATGAGAATCTCCATTACCAGTCTCCATTAACCGGTAGAGCTATAATAGGGAGGAAGAGGAGGTTTGAGGGGCTCTTGTAAGGGAAAGGAAGCCCTACTTATGAAGAGCCAAGTAAAGATACGTGCATGACGGCAGCAGACTGAATGAGGTAAAGCAAGTCTTGACCAGATGGAGGGTGTTGGGGGATGTAATTAAATTTTCTGGCTACTTCAGCAGCATTATTTGATCATTTTAAAGCAGCCCTTGGGGAGGCACTTTTTATGTGGAACTGGCTAGAAAAAACATTTGGATGGCAGTGTGAAAGTCGCCCATGCTAGCATGCCATCGCTAGTAATACGTTCCTGCAGATGTCAGATCAAAAAACTATCTTTGGTGATTTATTTTCCTTTTTTTAAGTCTGGCATTGACCTCACATTGATTTTGCTTAAGCAAGATGTGAAAGTGATACTCACAGTCTTTGAATCCCAGTGTACAACTCCATGTCAACGTCCCTCAACGTCTGCAAGCCCGACCAGTTCTCAATGTGTCTGTAAACAAATCCAGAACATAGAATTATAAGATATTCATCTACAAATTTCCAATGTCCTGTAAAGTAGTCAAATTTGTTGTAATTGGTTCAAAACAAGAGCATGATATAGATTAGAAATGCACCAATATTAAAAATCTGATAATAATTGTTACAGCAAGTAATTGATAAATTGCTCATATTAAAATGATATACTACTATGTCTAAAAAAAATAAATATATATATATATATATATATATATATATATATATATATATTAAAATCTTTATATTAAAAAAATTTTATTAAAAAATTAAAAAAATTAATTAAATACACCAAAATAAAATATAAAAAAGTTAAATAAAATTACATAAATATGATAAATAAATACATAAATAAATGAAATAATAATATTAATTTAATTAAATCTAAAATAAACAAAATACAAAAAAATAAATAAATAAAATAATAAATAAAACAAAACAAAAAAATAAATTAAATATAAAATTTAAAATTAAAAAAATTAAAACATTTAATTAAATTAAACCAAAATAAAAAATAAAAAAGTTAAATTAAATTAAATATAAAAACTAAATAATAAAATACACAAAAAAAAATCTAAAATAAATTTATAAATAAATTTAATTTAATTAAATATAAAATTTAAAAATAAATAAATAAACCAAAATATACATAAATAAATAAATAAAACTAAACAAAATAAAATAAAAACTCTGTAATATATGCTGATATAATACCACTACATTGTGCATTCCAATAAGATTTTCTTAGCATTTTTACTGGCCAAACACACAACAGACAAGGAACAGGAGATGTTTGAAGCCAGATTCGGACTTTCATCACCCACATAACCCATGCACTAACCCCTAGGCCATGGCTCCAACTTGAACATTTGATAAAGCCCCCAAAAAAAAAAAATTAGATCCACAGAACAAAAATAGACAGCATTCATGATATTTATCCAAAGCAACCCAATACTGATGCCAGTGGTTGACTGAAATAACTAGACCTCTTCAGAGCAGCTGTGACAAGAGCCAGCTGGCATCACCGTTTTGTGAATTAGCACCCATTACAACACAGACTCTGATTAATAAATGTTTTCAGAAGTTTCGCCAACGCCATAACTATGTTTCCAGAAGTTTCCCCAGTTCAAACACTTTGGGCATCCGCTGCTAAACGCTGATAAACACAGCCGCTCAGAAGACAACAAGGGCTTGCCGACGAGCAGACGAAATGAAAGTTTGAGTTTTAGTGGAATATTAAAATGTTCAGCCTTTCATGTCAATGCAGGTATAAATATTACAAACAGACTCTTAAAAATAAAGACTACAGAAGAGGGATTTCATAGCAAAGCCATAGAAGAACAATTTTGAGTTCCCCAAAAAACCTTTCAATCAACAGTTTTCCACTACAAAGAACTTTTGTGCAATGGAAAGGATCATGATGCCAATAAAGAATCATTGTTTTTAAAGGGAACCCCGGGTATTAAGACTTGTATGGCTTGGTATAACGTAAATTATGTCTCTTTCTTGAAATATGTAGTGGAAAACCCATGAAAGATTTACATTATTTCAAAAATCCACATTGTTCTATACATACTTTGGACAATGTGGGGCGCCATTATTTCGATGATGCGAAATGGTTGCACTTGGTGAGCTAATGGCGATATCTGTTGCTATTTTTACCGCAACACAACTCTGCATACACAACTTGGAAAATAAATACTGACCCCACATTATGTGGCCTTTGGTTGTAATTTTCAGTTGAAGGGCAACAAGAGAAGCAATGCAAGTCTTCACTGCTTTCCTATCAATAAGAAGAGAAGAAATGACTGGGAAGATGCCTGTGGACGAATAAAACTCCATAAAGACCAGCGTCTGTGTTCTCTCCATTTTAGCCCTGATGCCTTTAAGGCTTTTAGTAGACCACAGCTACTGAAAGAGCTTAAAAGATTGATGTTACTCAGAAAAAAAAACACATTGTTTTATACATATTTTGGACTATGTGGGACGCCATTATTTCGATGACGTGAAATGGTTGCACTCTGTGAGCTACTGGCGATTACAGCAACACAACTCAGAATACACAACTTGGAATATAAAATATTGATACGACCCCACATTGTTCAGCTTTTGCTTTAAATTTTCAGTCGAAGGGCAACAAAAGAAGCGATGTAAGTCTTCACTGCTTTCTTAGCGATAAGAAGAAAAGAAATGACTGGGAAGATGCATGTGGATGAATAAAACCTAAAGACCAGCGTCTGTGTTCTCTCCACTTTAGCCATGATGCCTTTAAGGCTTTTAGTACACCACAGCTACTGAAAGAGCTTACAAGATTTACGTTATTTTAAAAAATCCACATTGTTTTATACATATTTTGGACTATGTGGGGCACCATTATTTTGATGATGCGAAATGGTTGCACTATGTGAACTACTGGTGCTACCTGTTGCTATTTTTACCGCAACACAACTCTGCATACACAGCTCGGAAAATAAAATAATAATATGATGCCAAATTGTGCGGCTTTTGGTTGTCATTTTCAGTCAAAGGGCAACAAGAGAAGCAATGTAAGTCTTCACTGCTTTCCTAGCAATAAGAAGAGAAGAAATGACTGGGAAGATGCCTGTGGACTAAAAAAACTCCCTAAAAACCAGCGTCTGTGTTCTCTCCACTTTAGCCCTGATGCCTTTAAGGCTTTAAGTCGACCACTGCTACTGAAAGAGCTCACAAACAGCAGAGGCAAGAAATGCTAGATGCCATCTTCGCAGGATATAAACATGCCAACACTTGTCATGACGCCAAAGTCACTGAAGAAGTTTCTCAGGGTGGATTTTGCTCGATATTCAGGGCGTTTAGTCTCCTTGTGGGGAAAATCAATGGTGCAGCATTTGGTTTAAGTTTACGATTGTATTCATCGCCGCCTACATGCTTTTTCAGTAGCTGTGGTCATCGTATCAGTATTTTATTTTGAGTTGTGGTAAAAATAGCAACAGGTAGTGCCAGTAGCTCATAGAGTGCAACCATTTCATGTCATCGAAAAAATGGTGCCCCCCTAGGCCAGAATATGTATAAAACAATGTGGATTTTTTGTATTAAATGCTCTACTACATATTTCAGTAAAAGACATGATTTATGTTATTTTAAACCAAAGTCCACAAATAATAAGGACAACATAGCTAAAAAAACACACACACACACACACACACACACACACACACACACACACACACACACATACATATACATATATATATATATATATAAAACCCAGAAGCATCTGTGAACAAACAATGCTTGACTCCCTTTGCTTGTTTAACAGCAGATGGTCATTTTCCATTCAAAGCCAGTTATCAGAAGCATAACACCAACATCAGGATCCAGACAAGTAATTAAGTCCACATTGGCTGTTCAGACAGAATCTGTCATACACTAAACAAAACCAAAAATTAGCCTGGACAGACCCATCCATCGAGATTTTCAGACCTCGAGGACAAAAAAATGCACGAAAAAACACATTTCTCATTAAATGACACTTATTTTAGTTTAATTTTAGGGTAGACAAGACATCTATTGTATGTGTTGAAAGTCTTATAATGGTGGTGTTCAAACCAATGCACACATTTACAAACAGCTAATCAACTTTTTGTACCGGAATGCCAGGAAAATCTGTTTTTCTAATCAGTGCTGTACTGTGAAATGTGGTTTTGGAAGCCCTTTGGTTTGAAGGACCCTCTTTGGCTGCAGGAAAGTGTTTTCCAGTGTCAGTGACGGAGGGTTTTAGATGAACAGCAGGAGGCTTCTGCCTCACCAGCATCTGTCTTTAGCTGGCACATGTGCCATAGAGGACAGCCTGGAGACATATGTGGATATACTGTACCAGGACCTCATTATAAGAGTAAACAAACATCAATGAGAAACGATTGAAAAGAGACTAATGGACTGAAAATAAAAACTGAAAAATATTAAATATAGGAATATGCAAAAATAATAAACAGAAGCATAAAAGAAGCATGCACTGTTATTTTGCTATTGGCAAAAATGCAGCCAGTTATTTGATTTGGTTTATGTGTTTGAGCAACACCATGTCATGGATTTTGCCATGTCATGTAATATATATATACATAATTGTTTTGTTTTTTTGTTAGTAGGCAACATATATAATTACGTTTATTTACATTTTTTTTTTTTAAATATACTTTTCATACAATAATTTTATTTGCACCTAATTTCTATTTAAAAAAAACAATGCATTAAGAGCTGGGGGTGAAAACTTTTAGAATTTGACGATCTGAGTAATTTTGACTTTTGTCTTCTTGGAAACATGCAAGTATCTTCTGTAGCGTCTAAAAGGCAGTACAAATGAAAAAAAAATAAATAAATAAAAAAAATAATATATTTAAGCTAAATAAGAAAATTGTACACATCTTCATTCTGGTCAAAAGTTTTCACCCCCTGCTCTTAATGCATATTTTTTCCTTCCGGAGCATCAGTGAGCGTTTGAACCTTCTTTAATAGTTGCATATGAGTCCCACAGTTGTCCTCAGTGTGAAAAGATGCATCTTAAAATCATACAATCCAACCAAAAGAACCTTCCGTCAACAAATGTGTCAGTAATTTTATTGAGGAGGTGACACTGACTGTAACCCACCAATTACTCATTGTCTGGTGCTCCCAAATCATGTTCCGTCTCACGATTTACGACTAGTTTAAATTACCCACAATGCAATTACACCTAAGCTAATGAGAAAGCGTTTAATTGAAGAAGGCTGCCACACTCCCAGGAGCTTTTGGCTTGTCAGCTATGCAAATTCACGCACTTGTAGTTTGCTGTTGTGGAAACGTGATTCTCAGAGGTCTCCCCTCTCGTCCGTTGACAGGAAGTGCCGCTTGGCACCTGGTGCCCAACGGATCAAGCTGGGTAGGCCATTTTGCGACACTCCTAAAGGAATCCAAAGTCTTAATCGCTTATTTATCTCTGGCACTTAACAACAAATGATTTAAAACTTCTGGGATTTGCCACTGTGTCATGCTCTCGATACTGTCAGTTCAATCATTTGGCGGTTCAGGCGCTTCTCTCTCCATCTCTCTCACGATCACTCACTCGCTCGCACATACACACACCCAGATGCTGTTTTTCTTGACACCGCGGTAAGCAGCTGCACGACACACATCTCCGATAGCTGTGCCCGGGAAATTATGAGCCGCCCTCCATCTGTTGCTAGCATCAGGTTTTCTGAGCTCGGCTTGCACATATTTACATCAGCCATAGAAATGTAACAATGTCCATATCTGGTTCAAACATGTCAACCGTCTACACTTGATCTGTGTATGTATGAGTGGGCATATGTGGGTGCATTTAGGTGAAAAACAAAGCATATCCTGTGGAGAGATGCTTCGAAGCACATCCCAATTGGTTACTATGCAGAAGTATCATAAATCATAAATGATATTTATTACAGGTAGCTGAACTGGGGCTCTCTAAGTTTATAATCATGTGGGTCTTATGATATGGCAATTGCACTAAACCAATTGCATATATACTGATCTTCAACCATTTTTTAAAAGTTAAAAGGTCATGTGATTAGGCAAATCACATGCCAAAAATGTCAAACCAGTTAAGATTCATTTTTATGCAAACATAACATTCTGTCATCATTTACTCAAACTCATGTAGTTTTAAATCCTTCTTTTTTCTGCAAGGCAAAAAAGGAGACATTTTGAAGAAGTTTATAGTGACTATATAGTATAATGTAAATATCAAGCAGTGTTGTTATTCTAAAACTAAAAATATACAAATCATTTGTTCATTAAATTGTGTTAATATATATATATATTTATATATTTATATATTTATATTATACATGAAACAACTTATATAACTAAAATGAAATTATATTAAATTGTGTTCATTAAAATAAATAGAATAAAACATTACATGAAAAACTTTGATAACTACACAAAAAATAAATAACAGCCAAATTAAATTAAATTGTGTTAATTAAAATAAATAATACAAAAATAAAATAAATATGATATGAAAACCTTAGATAACTAAAATGAAAATGAAAAATAAAATAAGTTAAAGTACTACAATTATTAAAAATAATAAAATGAATTACAGCTATATTAAATTTAATTGTGTTAATTAAAAAAAACAGAATAAAATAAATATATGAAAAATGTAGATAACTCAAATGAAAATGAAAAAGGTTTAAGTACTAAAAATTACTAAAGATAAAACTGAAATAAATTGCAGCTAAATTAAATATAATTGTGTTCATTTAAATAAATAGAATAAAATAAATATTATATGAAAAACGTAGATAACTAAAATGAAAATAAAAATAAAAACGTTGAAGTAGTACTAAAAATAATGAAAATGAAACTGAAATGAATTACATTATTAAATCGTGTTGATAAAAAAATAATTTAAAAATATATGAAAAACTTAGATAACAAAAAATTAAAAATTAAAAATTTGAAGTACTAAAATTACGAAAAATAAAACAAAAAATATTAAATTTAAGTTAAATTGTCTGATTTAAAATAAATAGAATAAAATAAATATTATATGAAAAACAACTAAAATGAAAAAAAAATGTTGAAGTACTGAAATTACTAAAACTAAAACTGAAATAAATTACAGGTAAAATAAATTAAATTGTGTTAATTAAAAATAAAATGAAATAAATATTAGATGAAAAACTTAGATAACTAAAACAAAAAATAAAAATGTTTAAGTACTAAAATTACTAAAAATAAAACTGAAATAAATTACAGCTAAATTTAAAATAATAATAAAAATAATAAAAATGACAAAATAACAATTACCAAAACATAAAACAAACTAATAAAATACATTACAGCTAAATTAAATAAAATTGTGTTAATTAAAAATATATATAATTTTAAAAAATTACATGAAAAACTTAGATAACTATAATGAAAATGAAAAAATAAAGTACTAAAATCACTAAAACAAACTAAAACAAATTATATTCTAAATCATGTAAATTAAAATAAACAGAATAAAACAAATATTATATGACAAACTAAGATAACTAAAATGAAAAAAAAAAATCTGAAGTGGTAAAATAAATAAAAATAAATAAAACTGAAATAAATTATATCTAAATTAAGTTAAATTGTGTAAATTAAGTTAAATAGAATAAAATAAATATGAAAAACTAAGATAACTAAAATAAAAATAAACAAAAAATCATTTTAAGTACTAAAATGACTAAAAAATACAACTGAAATAAATTACCGCTAAATTAAATTAAATTGTGTTAATTAAAATAAATAGTATAAAATTCATTGTATATGAATAACAGATAACTGTATATAAATAAAATAAATTGAAGTATTAAAATTACTAAAATTTAAAAACTGAAAAAACAGTTACAGCTAAATTAATTTAAATTGTGTACAATAAAATAAAAAATAAAATAAATACTATATGAAAAACTTAGATAACTAAAATGAAAATAAAAATAAAATAAGTTTTAGTAAAATTGCTGAAAATAAAACATTACAATTACAGCTAAATTGTGTTAATTAAAAAATAAGATATAAATAATTTAAAAAAAATAAGTGAATGAATAAAATAAAATAAAATAAAATAACAAATCTTAAATGTAAATGACGGCAATGGCAAATATACAGTATATATATATATATATATAAGTTAATATTTTTTTTAATTTCAGGGTGAACAAAAATCATACAGACTCAGCTATTTTTTAGCTATACAGCTATTTTTGGTCATTTTTGAAGCTTGACAGCCTCAGTACCCATTCATGTTAATTATATACAAAAGAGCAGCACGAACAGTCTTCAAAACATCATCTTTTGCGCTACACATAAGAAAATCATACAGGTTTGAAAAAACACAAGGGCAAGTTATATCCAGTTACCAGCCATCAGGATGACTTTTCACAGTTCTCTGAGCACATATCAGCATTTCTTTAAACGCTGAGTAGATTCTGCAGATTGCGCTTAAATTGAAATTTAAAGACATGTAGCAATCAAAATTTGGAGGGAGAGCTTGAGGACGGTGATGGGCTAGACAGATCCGAAAGTGTGCGCTGGGTTTTTACTCCTGTGACTAACTGACACATCGACTAATTGATGGGTCCATTGATTTTGCTGTGCAGTTTCTAAATGACCAGTAATGAGTCAAAGAGCACACCCAGAGAACAAGTCCAAAGAACAAGTATCTAAAGGAGACGCGTCTTCCTGTGGCACCCGTACACTTCCAGACCCATTTTGGCCCTCTTTAGTCATCATATCATAACACATTCATAAAGCTTTATGGAAAGCACACATAAAACGATCTTGTAAACAAGCATTCCTGGGAGGATTCATTAAATATGCGTGACGGTTTTCTATAATAAACATTCGCGAGAGTTAAAAGCTTCCACAGACTGCCGCAGAATGACTTGAATTAAGCACAATTGGGTTTACTGCAGAGATTTAAGCATTACTTTTATGGTCAAACTGTCGCTTTGACACTTCAAGCCTGCCTTCAAAACAACATGCTGCCATAAAACATCTCAAACTCAAATGGTTTATATCGCTGTCATATAAGGAAATGGTTATTGTAAAAGAAGCATCACAGTTTTCAACCATAAAATGAAGGCTGTTTTCCATATTCCGAGCTCATAACATTGCCTTCTCAGCACTCAAAAGGAGATATTTTGCAGAGTGTCCAAGCTGCTCTTTTCCATAGTCTTTTGGGTTTAGAAAGACACAAGGATGAGGAAATTACAAATGCATTTTGTAAACAACAACAAAAGCAGTTATCTAAGAGACAGGTCCCTTCAGAAAAGCGAAGTCCTACCTTTTGTGTTTTTCCACCAAAAGCTAATATAAGATACTTGCTTTTTGTGAATAACAAAACAGAGCTGCCGCTAACACGATAAGCATGGCTTGTTTTAAGTCTCCAGTTAGGATAAAAAACTTGCAAGAACATGAAGCGTAAGACTGACACAAGCGCTTCAAATTTGCATCCATCACTAACCACACAATTCATGCCTCCCATG
Organism: Garra rufa; assembly: GCF_049309525.1. NCBI lineage: Eukaryota > Metazoa > Chordata > Actinopteri > Cypriniformes > Cyprinidae > Garra > Garra rufa. Next base: position 15,263,487 of record NC_133385.1, read on the forward strand.
TTCATTTAAAATGTTAAAATGTTTAAAATGCATCTAAGCTCATAATGCATTGGAAAGTTATGGTAGAGCAAACTGCAGAGGACTTAAACTTTTGATTTAAAACATTTCAAATTGAAAACTTCAACAACAAAAAAAAGAAAGCAAGCCAACTTGTTCTGTTCTGTATTTGTTTAGTTTTGTTCCATTTTGCTCCCTCTTTTTAGTTTTAATTCATTGTTCCATTTTATTTTGTTCTGTTCCATTTTGTTCTGTTTTGCTTTGTTTAATTTTGCGTTGTTCAGTTCAGTTTCGTTTCATTCTGTTTTTTTCCCCCTAATTTCATTTTGCTCTGTTCTCTGTTATTTAGTTTCGATTCGTTATGTTTTATTTTGTTTTGTTCTGTTCTATTCTGTTTTGTTTCGTTCTGGTTTATTTTGTTTTGTTTCATTTTGTTCTGTTCTATTTAGTTTTTGTTTTCTGTTCAGTTCTGTTTTATTCCATTTTGTTGTTTCCTTTCGTTTAATTTTGTTGTTTTTTTGGTTCATTTTGTTCTGTTCTCTGTTCTTTCATTTTGTTTAGTTTTGTTTCATTTCGTTCTGGTCTATTTTGTTCTGTTTTGTTTCATTTCATTTTGTTATTTTTGTTTTGTCTAGTTTTGTTCAGTTTTGTTTCATTTTGTTCTGTTTTGTTTCATTTAATTCTATTTTGTTTCCTCTTGTTTAATTTTGTTGTTTTGTTTTGTGTTCTGTTATGTTTTCTTTTGTTTTGTTCTGTTTTGTTTTATTTCATTTTGTTTATTTTTTTGTTTAGTTTTGTTTCATTTCATTTCATTTTGTTCTATTTTGTTTTGTTTTGTTTTGTTTAATTTACCTCTGTTTTGTTTTATTTTTTTCAGTTTTGTTTCATTTTGTTCTGATCTATTTTGTTTGGCTATGTTTAGTTTTTTAGTTTTTCTCTGTTCATTTCTGCTTTTCTTTATTCCATTTTGTTTTATTTCCTCGTTTAATTTTGTTGTTTTGTTTTCTGTTTCATTTAATTTCGTTCTGTTTTGTTTTATTTCATTTTGTTCTGTTTTATTCTGTTTCCTGTTGTTTAATTTTGTTTTGTGTTCTGTTTCATTTCATTTTGTTGTTTCTTCTTGTTTTGTTCTGTTCTTTAGTTTTTTGTTTTGTTTTTTTGTTCAGTTCATGTTGTTTTGTTTAATTTTGTTGTTTTGTTCTCTGTTCTGTTTCTTTTTGTTCAGTTTTGTTTCATTTAGTTTTGTTTAGTTTTGTTCTGTTTGTTAATTTTGTCAATTTTTTTGTTTTCGGTTCAGTTCTGTTTTGTTTTATTATGTTATGCTCTGTTTTGTTTTATTTAATTTTGCTGTTTGTTCTCAGTTCTGTTTTGTTGTGTTTTGTTGTGTAAAAAAAAAGATATATATATATAACATTTTTACAACGGCACTATAAAACAAATATAAAGGCTATAAACTAATATACTATAAATAAAATAATATGTACAGACAATAAACAAAACTATCATTGCTAATACTAAAACTATCTGCCTAGAAATGGAGAGAGAGAGAAAAAAATAACAACAAAAAACTGTGCACGAGTTTGTATGTACAGTATACGACCTCTGGTCCGGTTCATAACAAATTTGCTGATGCTCATGAGAAAGATTTTCATCAGGCCAGGCCTTTCCATTGCACACAGGAGGATTTCTTATGACATTATATTCCACAGTAACAAATTTACCTCTGACACGCTGCCTAAAAACCTAGCTAGTGCGTTTTCCGCCTAGAGCACAGATTGCTCTATGAATGGCTAAGGAAGTACAGCACCTCCGAAAACATCTAGTTCCTTTTCCAAAATGGCATCGCAACAGGAGGGATTGGTCTAAGTTTCATAAATATTCCAGTATTGGAGATCTGCATATGCTCTCTGTTTGATGTAGGGAACCTGAGAGACGAAGCAGAACGCTGGAAGACCGCCAGCTCTAAATCTTCCCTTCACTTCAGCTTTAGGTGAAGAATGAATACAAAGTCATGGTGAGTTACTGAACCATTCCAATAATTAACTTCATGTAACAACACGCTGGCGTAGCGAGATCTGACAACCCCACAAAACTTGACTTCTCTTCCTATTGTTGTTCCTTCCCGTCTTTCCTCGCATTCGTCAACGTGACAGATGCACTGCTAGAGCTATAGAAGTCCAGATCATTTATTTTACACATCAATGACCCAACTTCTTCACCCGCTGAAAGGAAATGCTAAAAAATAAACAAGCTAGACATCAAACTCCTCGCAACCATATTCTAGCATCCATGGATGTCTGCTGATCCGTCCGGGACCGTCCTTTGATGATATATAGGAATATAATACACTTGTTGACACATTACATAAGCAAAAAGTCATATTTTATGAGGCAAACCTTACATTTCTTCCACTAACCTTTATAATATCATTTTTATGTCACTGGTTCACGGTGTATTTTTGTTTAGATTTTAAAAACAACAAGTGCTGGAAAAAATAGCTGTTGCCAAAGTTTGCGTGGTTCGTGGCTTCTCACCTCGCTAAAAGAGTTTAGCAAGAACCTCAAATGGTCAGACTGATGTCTTGCCAACAAATACAGCCGAAGTGTACAGTATGACATCTAGACAGTGGAAACTCTGACCACCAAGTCAACAAACAGTTTTAGCTAAACTGACCTTCTGCTTTGCAGCAGATTTTGCTGTAAAGGGCCAGATTCTTCGCCCACAACATTTGAAGCATAAAGCAGAGATACGTTTACATTCATGCAGTACAAAGACATTTTGACGTTACTAAGTTTATAAAAACTGAAACTAAACCAAAATATATTTTCATGACTCCAACACAAAATAAAGTAAGTTAAATAGTCCAAAACTATTTTAGTGTTTGACCCATGGTATATTATAAGACTTTTAATAATACTTTTTATATATAATTTTTATATAACATTTTTTTAATAACATATAATATTTTGATGTATTAGGTCAGCTTAGCTTAAACAGTTT
>NC_133385.1:15266983-15284940 GCF_049309525.1 Garra rufa
AATCTGGAAAAAAACTATATATATATATATAGTTTTTTTCCAGATTGAATTTTAGCAGTTTTACAGCTTGAAATTAAATTATTTCAATTATTTGCCAAGTCAACATTTCTCGTTTTTGTTTAGTGTTTTCACCTAATAATTAAATTGTTTTATTTAAAAAAAATAAATGAATACATAATAATAAGTTTAAATAGTTTTAGACAATAATATCAGGATTAAATTGAACTAAATACCAATAACAGCAACACATTAAATACCATAAAACCATAATAAATTAATTAATAAATCAGAAAAAAAATCTAACAGTGACAGCAAGATTTAAACTAAATTAAAAGAACAAAATTAAATAAAAAAATCAAATAAAGGCTAGATGAAAAAAGCATGAACAAAACTAAAACTAAAACTAAAATACATTTTCATGACTCCAAAACTAACTTAAAAAAATTTAAATAGCTCTAAATTATTTTAGTTTTTAAATCTACTGTGTATTATAACATTTGTTATAACATAATTTTATAATAAATAAACAAAAAAAGAACAAAATTAGGTAAAAATACAAATAAAAGCTAAATAAAAAAAGCTTTAGAAAAACTGTAACTAAACTAAAACACATTTTCATGACTTCTAATTTTTTTTAGTGTTTATGCAACATTTATATTTGTATACATATTTTTATATATATATTTGTATATTCGTAACAAAAAAATCTTTAAATCAAAACTAAAAACTAACAATGACAGAGAACAATTTAAACTGAATCAAAAGAACAAAATTCAATAAAAATAAAAGCTCAATTTAAAAAAAAAGCTTAAAAACAAAAAAGCTGAAATTAAACTAAAATACATTTTCATGACTCCAAAACTAACTAAAATAGTTCAAAATTATTTTAGTGTTTGATATGGTGTATTATAAAACTTTTATATTTTTATACATAATTGTAATATATTTTTATATAAATAAGTAAATAAAAAAGCTTAAAAGAAAACTTAAACTAAAATACATTTTCATGACTCCAAAACTAACTAAAATAGCTCAAAATTATTTTAGTGTTTGATCCTTGGTGTATTATAAAACTTTTATATTTTTATACATAATTTTTTATATATTTTAAAATAAAGTGTTTGATCCATGCGTGTTAAAACATTTTTAAAATGTTTTATATTTATAAAAAAAAAATTAACTTCTAGTAATTAATATATTTTTTACATATAATTATTTATAAATATTAATATAACATTTTGAATTACCGTAATCAGTTTACACTTTAATTTTTGTAATTGTGTTGTGTGCTTTTATCATTTTAGTTTTATTATAAATATATATATATATATATATTTTTTTTTTTTTTTTCAGATTTAATTTTAGTGGTTCTAGTACTTGAACTTAGTCAACATTTTTAATTTTTGTTCACAGTTTTCACCTAATATTTGCATGTTAGCTTTATTTTAGTTACAAATATTAATATAAATAGATTTAGTTAATATTAACAACATTTATGTAAACATGAAAATCTCCCAAGATAGCAATACCACTAGATAAAACATTTTTAAACACCAAATGATAGCAGCACATTAACTTCGACTTCCCTAAAACAAAATAAAATAAAATAAACAAATAAATTAATAATACAAATGATTTTTAAATAAATACAATTTATAAATAAATAAACTGAAAAACATCTAAACTAAAACTAACAAGGACAAAAAAGATTAAAACTAAATTAAAATACAAATAAAACACAATTTTAGAATTGAACTCATGACTTTAGATTTTCTTACAAAGAACAATAATATTTGTTACGTGTGTGTGTGTGTGTGTGTGTGTGTGTGTGGTTATTTTTATTATTATCATTATTTTTATGATTTATTTATTTATTTTGGCTAAAGCCACTTGAACACCAAAATATGACCATGTACAGAAACACAGTGGTAAACAAGGTGCTAAAAAAACTCCAGGGTTTGAATTCCACAAGCCCAACCCTGATTTGAAGAGTTGCACTAGTGCAAAGACCTCAACTCAGCGGGGCGCAGAAATGACAGAGGTGACACTGAAGATCTGAAAGCCATCAGAAAAACTTGCACTGCTTCTCAAAGCCATTTATCTGCTGGAAATAAACACAGGGTGCTTTTTTTTTTTTGCCAGCCGGACCCCTGCGGGAATCCGTGAGGCTAAGCCGATGACTGCGCTTCAGCCAGAGATGGAAGAGAAGCCACAGAAAGGTGCAGAAGAGCCGAGGGAGGTCGTTTGGCCTTTTCTTTTTTCTCCCTCAGTCTCTGCCGCCCCTGATCTCAGCGGTAAAGCCGCCCACTCGCGCGCCTGTGCTCGGAAACCCGCGGCTTTCAAGACTGGTTTTGGAACCACCTACAGAACCAGCCTACATGAAGTCAAAAACATCTCTCAAATACTTCATCTATTGCCCTAAAAATGCTATTTAATTGTAATACTTCTATGTAGTACAAACACACCTAATGACTGAAAGTAAATGGTGGTGTGGTGGTAACTATGATAGGAAACGGCTCCCACGAATATGTACGCTGCCTATATTAGCATATTGCTTTTATCCCAGCGCCGCTGTTCTGGATCAACAAGCCCTCAGCAGCATGAGGTACGGACGCATTGTGCTGAGTCTGCAATTTATTCTAATCCAGCCCGGGTTGTAAAAACAAGCACATATCTGAAAGCAATGATGCAATTCCAGCTCATGTTCCATTCAGTGTGCTGCACCAAACATATTCCTGCTTTAAGGTTAAATAGGGATAAAATAAAAAGACATGTGTTTACCAGATACCATTGCTACATGATATTTAAATGTTACTCCAAGAGTTTCTACTGATGCACTGAGCCATAAATCACTGAAAAGAAACTATAATAATTTTAGTTATTCTGGTAATGATTTATAGTAAGTTTCAATTAGTTTATCTTTGTTAGAAATACACAAGTTATAATACAATAGCTGTATAAATGATGAATTATTACCATATTTTATTTATTTATTTACCAACATATTTACCATTAACTTAAATTACCATTCAAAATTTTGGGGTTAGTAAGAATATATATATTTAAGCAATAAGGTACGAGAGGCCGTGCTGTATCGTGAATAAATCACGGCTGAAGGGCGTTGTTAGGCAACCCCTTCAGCCGTGATTTATTCATGATACAGCACGGCCTCAAGAACCTTATTGCTTTTATAAAACGGTTACCACACAATAAAAATATTAAAATCAAAAATATATATTAATTTATATATATTAAGTTGTACGTTTTCATAAAGTAAAATCATTAACTGCCTTCCGCTGTAAAAAGTAGTCCCTAACTGCTGCAGCTGTGTTTACGTTGCTAAGGGTGGTTGCTAAGGGGGTTCAATGATACACAAAACCGTTGAGTGAAGTGGTCATAGCAGTGCCGTATCATGAATACGACACAGCTGCTGACCAATCAGAATTGAGGAATGGAACTAACCGTTTTATAAATATATATATAATATACTTTTTTTTTTGTACTTTGTAAATATTGCACACTTGTGGATCACCTTGCACCAGAGTGCACTTCCGAGTCAAGCCATCCTTTTTCTTTGTAACAACACGGACACTTACCACGTCCAGAAAAGCGGCTTTTCCACACATTGCTGAGAACTTCATTTGGACAGCTTTAAAGGCGATTTTCTCAATATTTAGATTTTTTGCACCCTTAGATTCCAGATATTCAAATAGTTGTATCTTGGCCAAATATTATCCTATCCTAATATTTAAAACAGTCGAGTACTTTTTTTTAGGATTCTTAATTTTATAATTTTATATAATTTTATTTAGCAAGGATTTTTTAAATTGATCAAAAGTGATGATAAATACATTTCTAATAATCCAAAAGAGTTCTATTTCAGATAAATGCTGTTCTTTTGAGCGTTCTATTCAACAAACAAACTTAAAAAAAAAATCTGCTCAGCTGTTTTCAACACAATAATATAATAATACATGCTTTTTGAGCAACAAATCAAAATATTAGAATAATTTCTGAAGGATCATATGACTGGAGTATTGATGCTAAAAAATCAATTTTGAAATCACAGGAATGAATTACATTTTAAAATATTTCCAAATAGAAAGCCGTTATTTTAAATACTGAAAATATTTCAGATTTTTACCGTTTTTGCTGTACTTTAGATCAAATAAATGCAGGCTTGGTGAGCAAAAGAGACTTTAGAAAACTTTACTTTACTTTAGAAAACATTAAAAATCCTACTGTTCACAAACTTTTGACTGGCAGTGTATACATCTTAATTTTAAAAACATTTACCCTTATGACTGGTTTTGTGGTCCAGGGTCACAAATGACTTTAAGGTCCTTTTGTATAAGTTGGATGGAAACCCAGCGAGTGCTGCATGTGGGGTTGAAACATTCTGATTTCTAATGGAAATCAGCAGAATACACCCTGATTTGATCAATTACCACGTCCAGAAAAGCGGCTTTTCCACACATTGCTGAGAACTTCATTTGGACAGCTTTAAAGGCGATTTTCTCAATATTTAGATTTTTTGCACCCTTAGATTCCAGATATTCAAATAGTTGTATCTTGGCCAAATATTATCCTATCGTAACAAATCATACATCAATGGGAAGCTTATTTTATGTACACTACCAGTCAAAGGTTAAAAAAAAAAGTGTTTTTTTTTTTTTTTTAAAGAAGCCTCTTCTGCTCACCAAGCCTGCATTTATTTGATTCAAATGACAGCAAAAACAGTACAATTGTACTGTTTTCTATTTGAATATGTTTAAAAATATAATTTATTCCTGTGATCAAAGCTACATTTTCAGCATCCAGTCTTCAGTGTCACATGATCATCTAATAACACAGTAATCATTATAAAATGCTAATTTGCTGTTCAAACATTTATAATTATATTATTATCAATATTTAAAACAGTTGAGTACTTTTTTAGGATTCTTTGATGAATAGAAAGATCCAAAAACCAGCATTTATCTGAAATAAAAAGCTTCTGTAACATTATACCTTTTTTTTAACTTATTATTATTAGTTTTTAAAGAAATTAGAAGAAATTATAGAAATGTATCATTTTATGTAGCAAGGATTTTTTTAATTGATCAAAAGTGATGATAAATACATTTCTAATAATCCAAAAGAGTTCTATTTCAGATAAATGCTGTTCTTTTGAGCGTTCTATTCAACAAACAAAGTGAAAAAAATCTACTCAGTTGTTTTTAACACAATATTATAATAATCCATGCTTTTTGAGCAGCAAATCAAAATATTAGAATAATTTCTAAAATATCATGTGACTGGAGTATTGATGCTAAAAAAATCAATTTTGAAATCACAGGAATGAATTTCATTTTAAAATATTTCCAAATAGAAAGCAGTTATTTTAAATACTAAAAATATTTCCGATTTTTACAGTTTTTGCTGTACTTTAGATCAAATAAATGCAGGCTTGGTGAGCAAAAGAGACTACTTTAGAAAACATTAAAAATCCTACTGTTCACAAACTTTTGACTGGCAGTGTATACATCTTAATTTTAAAAACATTTACCCTTATGACTGGTTTTGTGGTCCAGGGTCACAAATGACTTTAAGGTCCTTTTGTATAAGTTGGATGGAAACCCAGCGAGTGCTGCATGTGGGGTTGAAACATTCTGATTTCTAATGGAAATCAGCAGGATACACCCTGATTTGATCAATTAAAACCATTTGTAGACCTCAGTCATGCATTATATATCATTTAACAGATTTAAACCACAGTGCTGCTTAAAGTCATCACTAAAAGCCACTTGAGGTCTGAAGAACATGGTAGCACGGCGGCTTGCTGCGTGACGCCACAATTTGCGGCAGCGCTTTGTACGTGTGGTAAAAATGGATCCATCCAAACACGCTGAGAAAATAGGCTTCACCTGTGAATACAGCTGCATCCTCAAAACCATAAATGGGAACTTTATCTCATTCACAGAGTTCCATTAAATGTCTGGGGTCACTGTGGACAGAGAATACTAAAGATGGTCGCCATGGAAACTCTGCTTTTGTTTGAATATTAGCTGAACAACAGATACACAAACTTCAGCTCACTCTCGTGAAGAAAACCGAAGGTGAAAACAGCATAAAAAAATAAATATTCAAATGAATGAACATGACATCTTGACTAATTACTCAAATTAGCCAAAATTCAATGAATATATTTGAGTATTCACAAAGATCTAAATGACAAATGCCCTCATTCTCTGAGTTTGTTTTAGCCATAGTATTTCATTTTAATTGACTCAAAGTACAACTCAAAGTTTTCTTGTTTCATTCGTATAAAGCACATTTTATTAGTATAGTTTCAACCAGAGGTTATTTCCTCATTTTTCATGCAATGCTTTATGAAACACTGATGCTGAAATGGAAAAGCCTCATCGTAAAATGAATCTCTTTGAGATCAAGTCTGTGCAGAACAACACAACAAATAATATTCTGGTTTATAGATGCTCATATCACAAATAATTCACACAAAAAAGAAAATTGGGTTATTATTTACTCTCACCCTCATGTCACTATATGTTGTTGTTGTTTGCAGGATGTTTACATTCTTCTTTTGTCTTTGAAAAACATAAGTAAATGATGACAATTTTATTTTGGCATAAAGTAAAATAATAACAATAAAAACAACAACAACAGTAACAACAACAAAAATATTAATAATAATGGCCGGGTTAATTGTTGATAATTGTTTTTGGCTTTGATGTAATTATTATATATCAATTAAATATAATTAACACATGAACTTACATTGTATATTATAATATAAACAAAATATGTGAAGGTATTAGTATAATTAATTCCACACAATAATACATTCAATGTAATGTAAATGTAAATTATTACACTACATTATAACCAAATAATATTATCATTGTAATTCTGATACTACTGAATAAAATGCTAATAATAACAATAATAACAATAATAACAATAATAATAATAATAATAATAATAATAATAATAAACAACAACTACTACTCTAATATTAACAATTATTTTCGCAAATAATTAAATCAAATAGATAAAAATATATTGTTGTTTTATTATTAAAAATAAAATATAATAATAAAAAGTATCATCATCATCTTTATTATTTTTATTATTATTAATATTATATTATTATACATTATTAATATAAAACAGTATTGTGGTTTTTATAAATGTATACATTTTAAAATTTGATGAAGAAAATAACATTATAAAACAAAAGGTTATATTACAAAAAAGATTATTATTATTATTATTATTATTATTAAGTAAATTATTACAAGATAAAACCAATTTGTAAATTTATTATAAAATAGTACAACAATGCAAAAATATTATTATTATTATTATTATTATTATTATTATTATTATTATTATTATTAACAATTATAGTAAAATAGTATTGGTGTTTTTAATTTACTCTATTTAATAATATAATATATAATTTTATAATATAATGAAGTTAATTATTACATTATATTTTATAAACCAGAACAATTAAACAATTATTTTTATTATTATTATTATTATTATTGTTATTATCAATTATAGTAAATAGCATTGCTGTTTTTAATTTCTTTTATAATAATAAAGTAAATTATTATATTATTAAAAAAATTGTTTTTATGCTTTTATAAAACAATGTAAATATCTTATTTTTATTTTTATTATTATTATAAATTATATTATAATATAAAACAGTATTGTTATTTTTTATTTATTATATTTAATAATATAATTAAGCTAATTATAACATAAAACAAATTGTTATGAAACAAAATATAATAACAATTAACAACATTTAATTAAATGATATTAAATTATATTCAGGGGTGCACATACGTTTTTATTTATTTATAAGTCATTATTATTGTACTTTTTTATTATACTTATTTTTTATTATATAAAATAATTAAGTGTGATAATACAATTATATTATACATTAAAAAGTATTCAATAATTATAATAATTGCTATATAATAAAATGCTAATATTTCCTTTTTATATATTAATTTTTTCAAACTTAAAATCAGTAAGTTTTTATTTTGGCGGGTTGCTGGCAAGTACATATGTGACCCTGGACCACAAAACCAGTCATAAGGTCAAATTTTACAAAACTGAGATATATACATCACATGAAAGCTCAATAAATAAGCTTTCTATTGATGTATGGTTTGTTAGGATAGGGCAATATTTAGCCGAGATACATCTATTTGAAAATCTGAAATCTAAGGGTACAAAAAAATCAAAATACTGAGAAAATCACCTTTAAAGTTGTCCAAATTAAGTTCTTAGCAATGCATATTACTAATCAAAAATTACATTTTGATAGGTTTACAGTAGGAATTTTACAAAAAATCTTCATGGAACATGATCTTTACTTAATTTCCTAATGATTTTTTACATAAAAGAAAAATCAAGAATTTTGACCCAAACAATGTATTTTTGGCTATTGCTACAAATATACCCCAGCGACTTAAGACTGGTTTTGTGGTCCAGGGTCACATATATGCACTGCTGAGTGAAGAGCATCAGTGAAAGAAATGTCACAGTTGCGCTCTGAAAATGGCAGCGGATAGCCTAGATTTATGCTTTCAGTTTAAACTGAACTCTTATACAAGATTACAGTTTGTTGATCTAAAATGGTAATTGTGTCAACCACATCGGTATGCAAATGAGCAGTCTGAACTTATTTACACAGAGCATTTTTTATTTTGGTCACGCACACACCTGTGGACTACTTAAGTGCACTTCTGATTATGTATTATATTATATTGTATTATATTTAACCTACAGGTAGAAATGAAAGCATCTGACAAGAATACAAAGTCTTTTCACATCAACCTACAAGACATTGCATCAGAGCAGGAAAACCCTCCTGCTTGCTGCATCCTCAGGCTGCTGAAATTAGTTGGGTGGGTCGGCTATAGTGCAGGCAGTGCAGGCTACAGGTCTGAGCTGAATGAAGGTGCACAACAAAAATCCAAACTGGATTAAGATAGCCTTGTGTTGTCATCAGCATTTCTGTTAACGCTGAAATAGTCCAGAACATGGCATGCCACTAGAGCCGTGCTGTCAGGAGAAAATAGGGGATCATATCCTTCTGGCGCCAGGCCACATGAGCCCAGCAGAAGGAAAATAAAGGGGCTGCCACTGCTTAGTGCTTAGTGTAAAATAATGGCTTTCAAGCACCTCCCATCTGCGAGGCCCGATAAATAGTGACTGAAAAAGAAACTCAAGTCAGCCCTGCTGAGGGAAGTTATTTGCCGTACCCTTTAAATATTAGGCTTTATAGCTTTATGATTAGGCTTTATGAGCTGAAAACTGCATATTTCATCTCCAGGTCTCACATCTTTTGGCTCTTTTATGAGATTTGTATCACACACGCATGTTCGCCTGCAAACCCGAGTCCGTTATCTTGGAAACTCAGTGTTTCAAAGCTCCTAAAGTGAAGCTAGATCATAACGCTTCAAATAACACTTTCACATTTATAGGAGAGTATGTTCTGGAAGCTACTCGCCCAATACAGGCCTGTAATATTAAACTGCACCACAGTATCATAAATGTCATCAATTTGCTTCGCATCAACAGTAAAGGCCATCACAAAAACATCACATGGCGCAAAGGTAGAAACCAGGCTTCACAAAAAATGTCCATCTGAATTCCTCTAAAGCAAACTGAAGGCACAAAGGTTACGCAAAAGAAGTTATTGTGTTAAAGGAATTGAATTCTGTCATCATTTACTCAGCTTCAATTTGCTCTGAACCTGCATGCCTTTCTTTTCTTCAGTGAAACACAGCTATTTTGAAGGCTGTTTTGTCCAAAAATAACATTGGACTCTACTTACTTTCATTGTAATGGCCAAAAAAAAAAAAAAAAAAATCTTCAAATAAAAAAAGCATCTTTTTGTGTTTAACAACACTCGACTGAAGATTTAGTCCATGACAACAGTACAGAATAGCATACAGCCACTATCTATCCTTGTGAAAAAGTACAAATTAGCATACTAATATAGGGAATAATTGACGACGGGCCATTGAAAATAATGCACAGAGTGGCCGTTACACCTCGGGTGCGCATTATTTTTGAAGAATTCAAAGGACCAAAGTCAATTATTCCGATTATACGCTTATACTGCAGTTACCACACATCAAAAAAATTGATCAGATTATGTATGTTACGGCATCCATTTGGTTTTTGTTCTTAAAACGCTACTGTTAGTAGGATTAATTTCTCACGCATCTCATCCAAAGCCTCCGTTGCTAATTCCAAATCGTCATTTTAGACCTAGTAACGATGTTTGAGCCATTGATAGCAGACAATGCAGTTAATAATGAAGTTTAGACAGACAGAGACGTCTTTACTAATAGTGAAACTTTTAGTTCATTTTCTTCAGGAACAGCGCCGTTGTTACCTCGCTTGTGAGAAATGTTGTGTAGTTTAAATTGTTAATCGTCAGAGCAGCGCTAACAACATTAGCGTGTACAGATCTGGCCATTAAAAATGCGTCTTTTTTCACGCGGCAGCCTGCAATTCAGCACGCGTCGCCACGCGGCGGCCTGCAGGGGCTTTTTTAGGTTTTTTTAAAACGTTGTTGCGCTTCATATAATATCCACCAGGTGGCGCAAGGAACAACATTCTGTGGCCAAGCCCTGCACAAAGAGGGCTATTTGGACAGTATTTATGTCTGTTGTTTCAATATCTGGCGCCATAATCGGTAATTCATTCTGTATGTAACGGCAAAGTATTTATAATTTCGTTTCCTTTTTATTAAGTTAATTTAGAAAAAAAAATTGGAGCATTTTTGTTCGTTAAACGTAAGCTTTTTGTTTCTTAAAGACCAAGCGGCAGACAGTGAGTTGACCTACTCTTTCAATTTGCCTTCTCAAATCACGAATTGGCTAAACTAAAATCCATAGATGTAAAATAAAAGAAATAAATAATAATAGATATAAATATGCGCTATTAGGTGCATATCCAATCGTTTGTGCGGAGAGAGCAAAACACATTTTTAGGACATGAAGGCTCAAGCTCGATCAGTTACATTTTTTTTTCAGTGGAAAATATTTAACCGTTATTTTTTTGTCAGACATGATAAATAAATATGTAGAAAGACTTAAATTACTACTTAACGAAAAAAACAAATAGAAAACAAAAACTGTTTTTATTATGTAGCTAGTCCATAGAGATGCATTTCTCTCTAAAGGCGCGCGTCCAACGAGGATATGAGGACTGTTAACTGCATCATCACTGACTCAGAAAACAGTAGTTTCTAAATAAATAATTAAAATATCTCCTTACTATTAGACAGTCATGGTATTTACTTTTGCCAGTGTTTTGTGGTAAGCTTTAAACAAGGAACCCTTCCAAGCTGTGCTGAACGTGCGCTCAATGCTGCTAACAGGACCGTCATGGTAGCCTGGTCTCGTGGTTCCTCCAGCGCTGCAATTTTTTTTTAAATCACCACTGAATGTCTAAAATATAATTTTAGCCCGCATTTGATCTTTGACGGACTAAAATGCAGGGCTGTAATACGTCTTAAAAGTGGAACATGGAAATATAATGGATGTACTGCGAAAAAAGTTTTATACTCGACATTGTTTCCAAATGGTTAAATGTGAGATTCTGGAAATGAGAATTAAATTTAGCGTGTCGGGTCGGGAAGAAAATTATTCTAAGTGGGTATATATAGGCTATATATTCTAAGGGTATATATATAGTTAGTATCATAGGCGGAGCGTGTGTAAGGCTGGGGAAGGCTTGACCTGGGGCCAAAAAATGCCACTAAATTGGACATATTCCCCTGCCCAAACAAAATCAATATATTACGTCTGTTGACAATAAAATGAAAATGAATAGAAAATGTAAATTGCGGCATTACATTAAGATCAGATAATCTGCACCGTAATTCTTTTTAGGCGTTTTTACAGTGTTATAACGAACCACACACGATTCTGTTGGGTTAGGAATGCAATGTCTATCAGAAGCGTTCAAATGAGTCTTGTCAGTTTTGTTGAGTGCGCGCAACTCTTGATTTTTAAAAAAATCATAAACAACAAAGCTCAGACGCACCTAAAATGTAGCTATAAGTAAGAGATTCCACGAACACTACTGCGGCAGTCAAGAAAGCACAGCAGAGGCTTCATTTCCTCAGAATCCTGAAACAAAACCACCTACAGGAGAAACTTCTGGTGTCTTTTTACCGTTGCTCCATTGAAAGTGTGCTGACGTATTGCATTTCTGTGTGGTATGCCAGCTGTTCAGAAGCAGACAGGAGAAATCTTCAGAGAACCATCAACACAGCCCAGAAAATCATTGGCTGCCCCCTGCCCTCTCTGGAGGTATTATCCAGCTCTCACTACATCAATAGAACAACCAGGATACTGAAAGACCCATCTCATCCCGGACATCATCTGTTCAACCGACTGCCCTCGGGCAGACGCTTCAGGTCCATACCATCACGAACAAATAGACTCAAAAACAGTTTCTACCCTAGAGCCATTCGCGAACTGAACACCCCGAAACCACCTACATAAACTTTCAGTAGCTAGCTAGAACAGCATCTGAAATATTGCACAGTTTTTAAAAAACTAATATTTTGCACAATATTTATGAATACATCAGGGCATATCTTTAAGGCATCATTGCACTTCTGTTAAAATACTGCATTTTGCACCTGTTACTACCTGTTACTTGAACTTTTAATTGCACTACTTAACATAGGAATACTTGCTGCTATTCCTGTTTTTATTTATTATTGTATTTTTTAATTTGTATTTTTAATGTCACTGTGTTTTTAATGTATGTTACACCCAAGGATTGCTTCTTCAATTTCGTTGTAACTATACAATGACAATAAAGGAATCTTGAATCTTGAATCTTGAATCTTGAGATTCGTTACACAGGGAATACAACGAAATCATGGTTTACATTTAAGATACAAGTTCATTTAAGATATAAGATAACATGTATATTGAAAAGTTCTTTAAAAGCATCTGGATGCAAAAATAGTATTTTTTAAAGGTGTTTTTAAAGCATTTGCTTTATGGATTAAAATACTAATAGGCTAATAAATAATTTGCATATCGGACAAAATTGCGTTGCAGCAAATCCTCTAAATTTTAAGATATATAGAACAGAGAAACATAAAATCTGAAAATATAAGCAGCTACAATTATTAAAGTTTTACATATACTCTATGCCAGTATAATTTGTAATTATAATTATTTTATAGTATATTCTATAACATTATAATTTTAATAGAATTATAAAATAAATATAATCAGCCCTGTTTTAGGCTTTTCCTTACTTTTATATTTTAGACATTCATCAATAATGGAGATAAATAGAAAAATTTCTCGCCATTTCTAAATTGGACGTGCCTTTATATAGAAATATCTTTAAATCTTTAGGCCTACAGATTACATAATGAACGTTTCTATTTTCGATTTGAATTATTTCGTTTTAAAGTGGTAATTTAAAGCTTTTGTTCATTGTGAAGCGATGTTCAAGAACAGACGGCAGAAAGCGCATCTTCTGTTTTCCTTTATTTTATAAACGCATGAGTTGTTTATAGGCTATTGTGAGTGCACTAAAATAAAAATGGACCCGTTACAGGTCAGAATGATGTATTACTCCTATACCTTTATAAGCAAAAATGAAGAAATTATTTATTTATTTTCACACAAAAAAAGTGATTGCACTGGTGCCTCCATTTTTTTCACAACCTTTCAAACATCTAACCTCACAATTGTTAATGAGGGTCGTTCGTGTCACTTTTAAACTTGCCATTTCACCTTTCACCTTCCCCCCAACCTATGAATAAAGGTGAGAAGAGCTGGCTTGGCTCCGGGGGGGGGTGAAGTGCTAGGGGTGTCTCATTTCTCGTTAGGTTGGAAGGGTAGGGGGAAGGGGAAGGGCCAGATAGGCCTCCAAACAAAGAATTTTCGGGACCTCATTTCAAACGAAGGGCTAAGAGAAATTTCCATTTTCCAACATGCCTGCTCACTCGAGCAAGCAGACTTATAAATATAGGTAATTTTTGCCATTAATAAGGATATTTATGACAATTTTTCATTATATGTATATTACCTTTAATCTTGTGTTTGTGTTTATGGTGTTGTTCTGTAAATAAACGTTTGCAAAAAATCGCTAAAGTTTGCTAGCAGATAGCACTGTTTGCACTGATTGATATTACAAAATATATTTTTATGTCATATACACTTGACTGCAAGTTAGAAACATGGAAGGCCATGTGGCGAGGGAATTTCCCACACCCCAGTCATTTAAATCAGTACATAATAATGAAAAAAAAAAAAATACCTTACAATTAAAAAGAAGCAGATTTTTACCATCTGAAATTTCTTAAACCAGTGAACCCCTGTAAACATTTCAGTCCAAGGATCCAGTAAACCAATGCGCTCAAATTGAAAGTTCAAAAGGAAATTCAATGGAGTAGAATTTAACACTTTCTCAGAGTTAGATTTTAACACTTTCTGGAGTTAAAATATTAATCATTTGGAGAGTAATTTTAACTCTAAAATTTAGTTAATTATAATTTAAACTCTTTAACCAGTGTTAAAAACACTTCTTAGGGTAAACACAATATGTTTTATGTGGAAATGACTACACTGAAAGCCATACTCTCAACTAGCTGCTTTTATTTCAGGAAATACATAGATTGGATTTTGAAATTCCATGCATGTAAACACTTTGAAATTAACTGCTGTCATAAAATACTGTAAAATCTAACAGCAAAACATTTACATTTAATACATGTCTGCAGTGCCAACAAGAAATGTTTAGTAAAATTGTATACAGCATAGTCAAAAACACATCATTGCATTATATAAAATCAAACCTGAATAATTATAAAATAGTGCAGTAGTATTGTGTAACCAGAGGTAGATATACATCAGATGAAGTAACAAGAAACAACTCCACAGTGATACCAGGATACATTCCATGAATTAGTTTGAGGCGCCTGAATAAAAACAAAACTGAAAGCTGAAGGATGGAGCACAGAGGACAGAACTTAACATTTTGCTTAAATAAGAATACTGCTTGTTCAACTGCCTTGCTCTCAGTTCTTTGACTTCAGTTCTACCTATATCATTATTATATACATTTGTCTTTAAAAAAAAATATGTACAGGCTGGACAGAGCATCATGATACTTTACTTTACTTGAACAGCTCTTCAACAATACCCAAGGTTTCACATGACTGACAAGGCGAAACTTCTCAGTCCAAGACGATGTAAAAGGTGGAAACCTGTGCTTTTGATGTCCCTGAGGAAAGATGATATGGCTGAGGGTTTTCTTTAGTGGCCAGATGATGGTCATCAATACTTTGGCATGACCGAAACACAAGATAAACATCCCTTTATAAACAATAGGCATTAAAGGAAGAGTCCACTTCCAGAACAAAAAAATACAGATAATTTACTCACCCGCTTGTCATCCAAGAGGTTCATGTCTTTCTTTTCTTTCTTCAGTCACAAAGAAATTGTTTTTTTTTTTAAGAAAAGATAATCGTTCAGACAAATGTAAAAATATATATTTTTTTCAATAACATTTTGAAGTATTATTTAATACTTACCAGTCCTTTGACATCCAAAAAGCAAGAAAACATGTAGTACATCAGCTGAGCCCTGGTCATCTTTTTTCAGTGTTGTTTTATCTCAAAAACTTCTGCTGGACTACACAATAACATCAACAACATGTTATTTACAAAATAAATCATAAAATTACAGTCACTTACTCTTTATTAACTGATTACTAAACACATAACTCACCTGAATTGAGAAAATCTGAGAAACAAATTTCGTCCAGTTTTACTACTACTTCCCTCCATCCAGCACTTCTGTCAACATCCTGACAATGAAGAGAAAACATGTAATTTAAAACAACCTGTTAGTGTGATTGAAAATGCAAAATGTTTAATATGAAAGCCACGAACTCTCATAGGTCACGAGTCACTACTAAAACATTTGTAACGTTAGCCGTTACGACTCAAAACATTGCAGGCATTACTTTACACGTTCATGGCTAAACTATGATCGTTTTTAGCCAGGGTAAAGTTAGACTTAGACACTTCAGTTTACTGACATTGCTAGATATTACCTCGTCTCGTCGGCATGACATTATGGAAGCTTAACAGAATGTTTCTTGAGCGAGTCGCAACTTAAATTTGACAGCAAAACACTCGTTTACAAAAAAATAAGGTGAACAGAAAGACGTAAGCTAATATTAGCTTGTTCACATCGAAAAAAAGTCCGCTCAAAACAGCCATGTTTTGCATCGGAGATTCATTCAACACAAAGTTCGCCGCGGTTATTGGCGTCAGTACACTAACGTAACAGCTATAATCAGCTGTCTGTCAGAAGATAAAGAACATTTTGGAGTTAGTTTTTTACCTACCTCATGACGAAGTAGACAACTTCATCAGTCGATCGTGTGGCAGAACCAGGCTCGTGTCATGGCGCGCTCCTGATGTAACGTTATTGTTAAAACGTGCCCCTGAACACCAATGAATGAACTCCGAAATACAACACAGCCAGGGAGTATCCCGTAACACAAACTGTTGTGAAAGTTAAAGAATAAACTCCAAAAATTTAACTCTTTCACACTTTTTTGCCTAACTCCTGATTTTCGAACTCCAGCAATTTGCTGTACACAAATGAAGCATTTACCCACTTCTCAAGGCACCACTACACCACAGATTTGCAATTTGCCGTGCATGTGATAACGCATTGTTTGTTTTGCTTACGGCCATATGTGTACATGTGAATGAACGGTGCGTACACCGTACATTTGTACTTTTTGCAACGCTACAACATTTTTTTCAACATCTTGAAATGTGTGATAAACATCGGCGCATGTCCTCTGATGTAACATTAAGAACTAGCGACAACGTATGATGACGTATAACAGTGTTGTAGTGGTTTCCCATTCCTTAGCTAAGCTAAGCTACAGCAGCAACACGGCAAAAGTAGTTTACTACATCTAAGCTATTTTTCAAAATGTAATTTTTCTACATGGTATGAACCATCATCTTACCAAATCAATGCTTTCTCAGTGGTCAATAAAATTGTCAGTCATACAGGCATAAAAGTTCAGTTTAACGTTACTTGTTTATTCAACAACGCTTCCAAACCAATTTGGCAACAAAAATCAGCATCATTTACAGGGCTGGATTTATCTCATATTGTGACATAGGCAAACAAAATTTTGGAGGGTTGAATTCTTTCTTTTAAAAAATGTTTTGAAAAAAAAAAGGCACTTGTTTCTGAATATTAAACGAATAAAACAGGGGAAACACAACAATACTGAATAACTGAATAAACTAGCCATACAAAGATTGATTTCAAAGATTTCATGAGAGCCTGATTTTTTTAATTCTCAAAATTTATAGAACAGAACATGGAAGTTTGAAGTATCAAGAATATTATATCCGCTCCTCGAGTACAATACCTTTTTGGACGCCTTGAGAGAGAAATTTATCTTTACGGATTACATAAACGAGTTTTTGTTTTCAATTTGTTTTATTTCGTTAAGTAATAATTTAAAGCTTCCTATAGATATGATTATCATCTCTGTAGAAATTAATACAATATTAAATAATTATATAGGCGATGCTGTATATGCTAATGATGTCTGTGCGCAATGTAGACAGCATTCACAAGTTTATCATGAATAAACATTACATAAAGTACTTAAAATTTAATAGCCTCACAAGAAACATTTTATGCATCCCAGAGTCTTGTCCATTAACTGACCTTCTTTTTTTCCATAATATTTGTATTATTCGTTTATATTCGTTATTTTCACCTTTATTTTGATCTCTTTACAAAACATTCTGAATGTTTTTATTTATTGTGAATCGCTTAATCTAAATAACTTTATGTATATATGCTATTTGCCATTTTGCAAACATTGTA
>NC_133385.1:15285440-15386641 GCF_049309525.1 Garra rufa
ATCCTGGTTTGGCGAAGTCTTCTGTCACAAGGAGGGTCAGAGACGTGCGGATCCATTTGCAGCATTTATTTAGAATCGTCAACAGGCCTGAATAATCACCAGAAAACAGGAACAACGAAGGTAATCCGGGAAACAGTTCAATAGACAGGCAATGGTCGCAATGGCAGGAAGCAGGAATCGTCAACGGGGTACACAGTCCAGAGTCATACACAGATAATCCAACACAGAGAAACACACTTAGAATTACGACCATAGGAACAATAAGACTTCGCAAGGTGGCTGTGTGTGTGAGTGGCTTAAATGCATGTGGGTAAATGATAAACAGGTGTATGCAGCAATCAGTTCAGTGGGAAACGAGGAGCAGCTGTGTGCAGTGATTGGTGCAGTGGCTTATGGGGATTGCAGTCCAGAATGTGTGTGCAAGAGTTCATGATGAGAAGACAGACCAGATACATGACACATGAATTATAATTGTATTAATTATAATATATATATTTATAAAAAAAATATTTATTATTATTATTACTACTACTACTACTACTACTACTACAATTATCATTAATAATAATAATAATAACAACAACAACAACAACAACAACACTAATAATAACAACAACAACAACGTAATTAAAATATTATATTATATTATTGATATATTAATATTAATAAAATAACTGAATCAATACTACTACTTCTACCAAAAATACATAGATAAATAATAATATTAGTAACAATATTAGCAACAACAACAAAAATGTTGCTACTACTACTAATAATAATAATAATAATAATAATAAATTATATTATTATTATTATTATATTATTATTACTACTACTTACAACAACAAAAATGTAATTAAAATATAATATTACATAATTGATACATTAATTTATAAAAAAAACTGCATCAATACTACTAATGCTAAAAATAGATAAATACTACTACTACTACTACTAATAATAATAATAATAATAATAATAATTACTACTATTACCACTAATGTAATGTAATTAATATTATAATTATTATCATATTAATATTTTTAATATTATAACTATGCATCAATACTAATACTACTAATAATAATATTTTAATACTATTAAATAATAATAATCTCTACTACTCCTACAGCACATATAAATGTATTATTATTATTATTATTATTATTATTATTATTATTATTATTATAAACAACACTATTAGCAGTAGCAGTTGTAGTAGTAGTAATGTTGTTATTGTTGTTCTTCAGTTCAGATACAAAAAAACAACTACTAAAACTACCCACTATTGTAAATAAGATATACATGTATGTATGTAGTTCCGCATGTCAAATACAAACACTGGTCCACTGGTGTGACTTAATATGCGAATCAATACACCAGATCTCCCACTTCGTAAACACGTCCACCTCTGAACAAATTCCATCAATCCGACATAACCAAAACGGCCCATTTCAATGTTACGGAAAGAATGTCCGATCAATAGCGCACGGCCCCATTTCAATGACACGCCATGATTATTTATGACTGAAGGCAGCCACCCAATACAACACTTAAAATGGAAAAATGCGAGCAAAGCCGTTATTGGGAAACATCCTGATTAACGTAGCACAGCAAGGCCTTGGCTATGTCACAAGTTCAGATCTGCATCCACACCGGCTCTTTGAAGCTGGCCTGCTCTATATTGATCTTTCTGCCATTATGGTTATCATAAAGAGGGCCTCCAGACACATTATGAACATCAGGGGTCACACAAATGGACGCTTCCCATTACTGTACTCGGGACAGTAGCGGGTCAGTCCATGCCATGTGCCCCGAGATCAGTCACATGCTACCTTAAAATCCATAATTTGCACATTAGCAAGGGTGTCGTGTCTAAAATATTATCGAAAATAATAATGTGCATGGCATGCTCATTCATGCGTGTGCTTATGTCGCCAATATCATAGCGGAATGACAAACAAAAAGCTTTTTAAGCTTTCAAGGTCAAAGGAAAAGTCACAAAATGGCTTTTAATAATAATATCACACGCTACACTGGCAGAGTTTTCTAGGTTAAGAATGTCAAACAACCATTTCTGAAAACACAGGCGGCAGTTTTCTTTTGATCCGACACCTAAGGCTCTCAAAATTGTCAAATTGCACCTGTGCTTCTGTAAATAAATAGGCAGTAAATAAAAGAGGGACTTTGCTGAGACTTCACAAGGTCCGTAACTAGCAAACAAGTGCAAACGCTTCTTTTATTCTTGGAGAAGGCCTTTAAGCCAATAAGCCTGTCTTCCAAATAGTTTTCAAACAGAAGTAGTTTTGTTATGCATGAGGTCAGTTTGATTTTCTTGCAAAGAAGACAGAGCTAACAATTACTAAACCGAAAGCGGAGACAGAAAGCGCTTTTTCGAAGTAGTTTAGCTTCTGGTTGTTAAACCATGTAAAATGAGCTTCAGGTAATTAGGATAAAATAAATAGGTTAGTTGATTTTTAAATCAGTGAATGCTTTTCTTTATTCCTCTCTCAAGCTTTTCTTAATACCCTTTAATGTTTAGTTGAGAATGACTCTACATCAAGTATGTTTTGGTTCTATGTCCTATGTGCCACAAATAAATAAACAGAACACAAAATAATAATAATAAAAAAATACTGAAATAAAGTTTTTTTTATGAAATGATTTTTAAAGAAATTAAGGGATTTAACCCTTTTATAAATACACAACATTATTGAAAGTATACAATTTTATTTGAAACTGAAGATATTAACCCCTTCATAAATAAATACATAAATGAAAAATAATTAAATTACTCTAATTTCCATTAAAAATTGATTATATTACTAACCCGTTCAAAAATCATAAATACATTTATAATGTAATTTTCTTATAAATTTAAGATATTTAGGGATATTAAGGGATTTGCACAAAATTGTTGACAGTAGTCTATAATTTCTTTGAAATTGAAGATATTAACCTTTTAATGAATAAATAAGTAAATTAAAAATAATGAAATTAATCTATAAATAATGTTATTTTCTGATAAATTTAAGATATTTAGACTTATAAATGATTTAACCCTTTATAAAATAATTTTTTAAAAAAGATATTAACCCCTTCATGAATAAATACATAAAGAAAAATCATAAAAAACTAATTTCCCTTCCAACTGAAAACACTACTCACCCTTTCAAAAAATAAATATATAACGCAATTTTCTGTTAAATGTGTTATATTTAGATGATTTAACACTTTTATAATTAAACCAAACACAAAACGGTTAAAAGTAATCTATAATTTTCATTTAAAATAAAAGATAAAGATATTAACCTCCTCATAAATGAAAATAAATATATACATAAAATGTAATCTATAATTTCCTTTTGAAATTAAAGACATTAACCTTTTAATAAATAAATATATAATAAAGAAAAAATGAAATTTTAATCTATAATTTTACTTTAAATCTTTCATTTAAAATAACATATTTTTCTGTGAAATTAAGATGTTTAGGGATAACAAGGGATTTAACCCTTTTATAAATAAACACAATTGTTTAAAGTAATCTATAATTTCCTTTGAAATTAAATTTATCGACCCCTTCATAAATTAATCGAAGATATTAACCATTTTATATACATGCATATGTAAAAAAAGAAAAATGATGAAATTACTCTATACTGTAATTTCCCTTCAAACTGAAGATATTACTAATCCTTTTTTAAATAAATATATAAATAAATAATGCAATTTTCTGTGAAATTTAAGATAATTAGGGATGTGAAGAGATTTAACCTTTTTATAAATAAATACAAAATTGTTGAACATACTTATAATTTCCTTAGAAATTAAAGATATTAACCCCTTCAAAACTTTTGAAAAATCTAAATTCAACCTGAAGACATTAACCCTTTTATAAATGAATGAATGAATGAATGAATAAATACATTTTCAGTAAAATTTAAAGATATTTAGCAATATTAAGGAATTTAACCCTTTTATAACTGTTGAAAGTAATCTACATAATGAAATAAATCAACAATTTTCCTTAAATCAGACTGAAGATATTACTAACCCAATTTTGTAAAAAGATTATACTTTTTGTGAAATTTAAGATATTTAGGGATACTAAAGGATTTAACCCTTTATTCAACTAAACAAACTGTTAAACGTAATCTATATAAATACATCTATAATTTTTCTCAATTCAAACTGAAGACATTACTAACACTTTCATGAATAAATATATAAATAATGTAATTTTCTGTGAAATGTAAGATATTTAGGGATATTAAGGGATTTAACCCTTTCATAAACTATACACAAAAAAATCTGAATCCTAAATTCAAACTGAAGACATTACTAACCCTTTTATAAATTAATACATTTTCAGTAAAATTTAAGA
This sequence comes from Garra rufa, assembly GCF_049309525.1. Classification (NCBI taxonomy): domain Eukaryota; kingdom Metazoa; phylum Chordata; class Actinopteri; order Cypriniformes; family Cyprinidae; genus Garra; species Garra rufa. Next base: position 15,289,828 of record NC_133385.1, read on the forward strand.
TATTTAGTGATAAAGGAATTTAACCCTTTTATAAACTAAACACAAACTGTTGAAAGTAATCTACATAATGAAATAAATCAATAATTTTCCTCAGATCAAACTGAAGATATTAGTAAACCAATTTTATAAATAAATATAAATAGAATATAATTTTCTGTGAAATTTAAGATATTTAGGGATACTACAGGATTTAACCCTTTATTAAACTAAACAAACTGTTAAAAGTACTCTATATTTAGCAATATTAAGGGATTTAACCCTTTTATAAACTAAACAAACTGAAGACACTGCTAACCCAGTTTTAAAGAAAGAAAGAAAGAAAGAAGATATGTTCCTCTGACCTAATCAAAGTTTAGTAAATGAAAACTGAACATACTATAGATAGATAGATAGATAGATAGATAGATAGATAGATAGATAGATAGATAGATAGATAGATAGATAGATAGATAGATAGATAGATAGATAGATAGATAGATAGATAGATAGATAGATAGATAGATAGATAGATAGATAGATAGATAGATAGATAGATAGATAGATAGGATTAGTCAGTTCCCATAAAGCAACTTTAAAAGACTAACCCTAACATCTTTTACACTATATGAAAAAATAAGTAGTTTCAACTTAAAAATGTAAGTGTTTGTGCTGCCTTAAAATTAAGTTAAATTACTCAAATATCCACGTTTTCATATAGTACAACTTAACATTTCATGTTGACTAAACTTAAAATATTAAGGCAGCATGAACACTTACATTTTTAAGTTGAATCAACTTTTTTTACAGTGTAATACTGAGTCTAATTTCTCAAGATTTAGTTTCTGAGACCCTGAGGTACATCACATCCGTTTGGAAAGGATTCACACTTGCTTGCTGACATTCATGTGACGTCCACAAATTCAATGAATATTCCATGCATTTCACAAAGACCACAGCAAGCATTTCCATAGTGTCCCTATATCTCCATGACCTTTCCCACACAGGGTATAACAACCAGGCCATGAGACAAAAAAAAGCTGATGCAAATGAAATCCTATTGCGTTTCCTTAGATACGCCGCTCTGATAACAACCCTTGTCACCTCTCTCAGCCTCTCCTAGCACAACATATGCCATGGATGATTTCACAGCTTCTAACATGGTTTCCAGCAGCCAGACAGAGCGTGCTGAAATTAGCTGGCCTTGCACATAACCACACCTGCCAGCACAAAAGACGCCTTAGGAGTCACAGATCGAGAAGCATTACCAAACCAAAAACCGATCCGCAAATGCTTAGTCAACATTTTGCCTAGGCCCTAGTTAAAAGGCAACAAACTCTCCCTTCCAAGTTCCTGCTCAAAAAAGTAAGTCGGATCGTCACATAAGGAGTGTAATTATGGATCCATTTGTGCCCCGAAGCTATTGTTTGATTACCTGAAAGCAGCAATCAAGCAGGCGGGCGAGCGAAGTAAAATGAAAAAAAAATCCTTCTTACGCACAACGACGAGGACAACACATCAGTATACAGTAGACGCAGTTTCAATTTCCATTAAAATGTTCTTCAATGAGCGACCCATTTTTTTTTTTTTCATGCCTTTTCCATTTATCAGCAGGTACGTGACACTGCTGATGGCTTTTATAGGCGCGGATTTGTAACGGCCGTTTTACTTTGAAAACGCTTTTTGAAAGCTCCGGTGTAATTGAGCTTCGGAGATCTTTCCAAAGTAGCGCCATTTAGATTTCAGGGAGTCATTCGCAACTAGGCCTATCTGAAACGGTTGCTAATCCACTCTTTTTAATCACACATGAAATTAGGCTCTCAGACAACCGTCTATAGACACAGAGACCCCTGGGATGGCTGAATGGAGACTGAATGGTCAATCAACAATAGTAAGTAAGTGACTTGTTTGCTCAGAGAGAGAGTCTAATGTTGTATGTGCCACAAATAAACTGAAAACCTAAATGAAATAAATAATGTTGAAACGAACATATATTTTCTTGAAATTTAAGGTATAAATAAATTAATACTAGGGCTGTCAAACGATTAATCGCGATTAATCACATGCAAATGTATATATTTTAAAAAATATTTATATGTATTTATATTTATACTTGTATATAATTTAGATTATAAATAAATTTAAATATTTAATATATAAATCTAACATATTTTCCTTAATATATACATGTGTGTATGTGTATTCATATATACATAATAAATATACACAGTACACACAGAGCATAAACTTTTATTTTGCATGCGATTAATCGCGATTAATCGTTTGACAGCCCTAAATAATACCTTTAATTTAATATTAACAACACTTTAATAAACAGAGTAAATTAAATTACAAGTTTACCATTTTTAAAGATCAAGACCATTTAAACACAGGTGCATCTCAATAAATTAGAATGTCATGTAAAAGTTCATTTATTTCAGTAATTCAACTCAAATTGTGAAACTTGTGTATTAAATAAATTCAATGCACACAGACTGAAGTAGTTTAAGTCTTTGGTTCTTTTGATTGTGATGATTTGGCTCACATTTAACAAAAAAAAAAAAAAACACCAATTCACTCTCAACAAATTAGAATACTATACCAATATAAAAAAAATAAAAAAACATTTTTAGTGAATTGTTGGCCTTCTGCAAAGTATGTTCATTTACTGTATATGTACTTAATACTTGGTAGGGGCTCCTTTTGCTTTAATTACTGCCTCAATTCGGTGTGGCATGGAGATTATCAGTCTGTGGCACTGCTGAGGTGGTATGGAAGCCCAGGTTTCTTGGACAGTGGCCTTCAGCTTATCTGCATTTTTTGGTTTCTTGTTTCTCATTTTCAGATTCTCTATGGGGTTCAGGTCTGGTGAGTTTGCTGGCCAGTCAAGCACACAAACACCATGGTCATTTAACCAACTTTTGGTGCTTTTGGCAGTGTGGGCAGGTGCCAAATCCTACTGGAAAATGAAATCAGCATCTTTAAAAAGCTGGACAGCAGAAGCAAGCATGAAGTGCTCTAAAATTCCTTCATAAACAGGTACAGTGCCTTTGGTTTTCAAAAAACACAGTGGACCAACACCAGCAGATGACATTGCACCCAAATCATCACAGACTGTGGAAACTTAACACCGGACTTCAAGCAACTTGGGCTATGAGCTTCTCCACCCTTCCTCCAGAATCTAGGACCTTGGTTTCCATGCTCTCATCTGAAAAGAGGACTTTGGACCACTGGGCAACAGTCCATTTCTTCTTCTCCTTAGCCTAGGTAAGACACCTCTGATGTTGTCTGTGGTTCAGGAGTGGCTTGACAAGAGAAATACAACAACTGTAGCCAAATTCCTTGACAGGTCTGTGTGTGGTGGCTCTTGATGCTTTGACCCCAGCCTCAGTCCATTCCCTGTGAAGTTCACCCAAATTCTTGAATTGATTTTGCTTGACAAGCCTCTCAAGGCTGCTTTTCTCTCGGTCGGATCTTTTTCCTTCCACTCAACTTTCTGTTAACATGCTTGGATACAGCACTCTGTGAACAGCCAGCTTCTTTGGCAATGAATGTTTGTGGCTTACCCTCCTTGTGAAGGGTGTCAATGATTGTCTTCTGGATAACTGTCAGATCAGCAGTCTTCCCCATGTTTGTGTAGCCTAGTGAACCAAACTGAGAGACCATTTTGAAAGCTCAGGAAACCTTTGCGGGTGTTTTAAGTTGATCAGCTGATTTGCATGTCACCATATTCTAATTTGTTGAGATTGAGTGAATTGGTGGGTTTTTGTTAAATGTGAGCCAAATCATCCCAATTAAAAGAACCAAAGACTTAAACTACTTCAGTCTGTGCTCATCGAATTTAATACACAATTGGAGTCGAATTACTGAAATAAATGAACTTTTCCACGACATTCTAATTTATTGAGATGCGCCTGTAAAAACTAAAATTGTCCTTGAAATTGAAGATAATAACCCTTAATAAATACATAAATAAAAAACTCAATCTACCATCATTACTCCTTTTTAAAAAAATATTCAAATCATTATTATTTTAAACACAATTTTCAATATTCATATATACTCTTATTACAAGTCAGAACAACCATAATAGCAATGGCAAAATAGCAGTCTAGATGCTTTCGTATTGACTTCCCAGAGCATTTTTTGTTGTTGTATATAGGATTAAATAAGAGGGATCTGGTATGTTGTTCGTATTCTGGCCATGCATTATGACATTCCATTAGCAAAATAAAAGAATAGTGCTGCTAATACAGAAATACCATTATTGAGAGTACAAAAAAAAAAAGACAATTAGCGTAATGGATAGGCTTGATGAAAACAAATGAGCAACACTAAGGACACTCGATTACTCTGATGCACAACAAACAGAAGACGAAAACAAAACTAGGGGGAAAAAATAACCATACATTGTAAAAAGCTGCAAGCATAACATGCTCTACTTTGGGTCATTCCCACTCAAAAATGTGCAAAACTGCAAAAATGGATGGACCTCAACCACGTATGTTACCAACAAATACTATTTCACATTTCTCATAATATAGTGACCCTAAAAAGTATTTCAAATTACACAGAAGGGATGGTTTTGAAAATTCTGTTAGTGTGTTTTTCAGAATCAACTTCATTTTTGTACTTCCAAGGTGTTTTTAGAGGACGTTTGAAATTAGCTTCACTTAAAACACACAAAAGTGTCAGTCTACAATCTAAACTGTTGTTTCAAGTAACCATTTCACAAACAGAGCTTAGCTTTCATGCAAAGGGTCCTTGATTTGATAAATGAGCATCATTACATTACATATATAATATGACTAATGTTTCCAAATACTTCTGGGAGCCACATATAAAAGATAGCAATATTCTAAAAAATAGACGCTTAATGGTATACATTCATTAGGAGCTGCTAAATGAAAAAGCCTTGATTAAGCTATGCTAGCAAAACAAAACCAAATTAACTTCTGTTTAAGCTGTAGCCCCAATATGCAAGGAACCTTTATTGTTTGCATAATTCAATCATTTCTGTCCTCAAGGTCTCAGGATTGCACAAATCATGGTCGTAATAGTATATATATAAGCACTGTTTAATATGCTGGAGAAAACAAATTCTTTGTTTTTTCTGTATTTGTGTGTATTGGAACCCTTTCCAACAATGACTGTATGATTTTGAGATCCATCTTTTCACACTGAGAACAACTGAGGGACTCATATGCAACTATTACAGAAGGTTCAAGCACTCACTGATGTTTTAGAATGAAAAATGAGGGTGAAAACGTTTAATTTGAAGATCAAACTTATTTTGTCTTCTGAGGAACATGCAAGTATCTTCTGTAGATTCTGAAGGGTAGTACTAAATGAAAAAATATGATATTTAGGCAAAATAAGAAAAAATATACACATCCTCATTCCGTTCAAAAGTTTTCACCCTTGGTTCTTAATGCATTGTGTTTCCTTCTGAAGCATCAGTGAGCATTTAAACCTTCTGTAATAGTTGCATATGAGTCCCTCAGTATGAAAAGATGGATTTCAAAATCATACAGTCATTGTTGGAAAGGGTTCCAATACACAAAAATGCTGAAAAACCAAAGAATCTGTGGGACCTGAAGGACTTTTCTGAAGAACAGTGGGCAGTTTAACTGTTCAGGGCAAACAAGAAACTCATGAACAACTATCACTAAACAAAAAAAAAAAACAAGCTGTGGATCATTCAGGTAACAACACAGTATTAAGAATCAAGTGTATGTAAACTTTTGAACAGAATCGTTTTTATAAATTCAACTATTATTTTCTCTTGTGGACTATGTAAACGCCTCTTATTCACGTCAGTACTAAAAAAAATAACATGCATTTTGTATGATCCTTCTTATTTTAGTAAAATAATTAACATTTTGCTGATTCTGCAATGTGTATGTAAACTTTTGACTTCAACTGTACTTCAAAACTTGGCTATGAAACAGCTACTGAATGTAAAGAAATGAATACTTTGGTCAAAATTGACAGTAAAGACATGGTCTTTTGAACTTTCTATTCAAAGAAATTTGTATTTAAAAAATAAGTATTTCCTAAGGATCATGCACTGAAGAATGGAGTAATACAATTTGGCACTGCCATGACTGGAACATTTCTAAAATATAAAACAGTTATTCAAATTGTAATAATATTACTGCATTTTAGATTAAATAAATGCAGCTATGGTGAGCATTAGAGACTTCTTTAAAAAATATTAACCTTTGTTGAAAACCGTAAGTCTTACTGACCCCAAACTTTTAAAATGGTAGTGTCTCCATCTACCATACATACCATTCACCTGAATATTAATATCTGACAGCATAACTGCCAATTTAACAGCTCTCAAGCCAATATTAAACAAATATGAAATGATGTTTATATAAAAACGTTTCTGATAATTCAAAACCTAGTTACTTCCCACTGTGACAACTTCTCCTCTAAATGGCCTCCAACGTTTCAGTTGGTCTCACTTCAGCTCTAACAGTAACATTGAAGCTAGTTGGCCTGAAGGAGGAAAATCGCCATCATTTGTAAATTGGTCAAGGTCGAGTGAATACAATAGAAGTGGGTTGATGACTCGTCGGGGAATGCCGACTAAAAATGTAGGCCCCTCTTACAGGAATACTCTCAATCCTATTCCTGAAGCACCCCACATGACATTCTGGACGTCCACCTTTTAATTCATATCATGAACTCATTAATAGAGTCTCCAAGACCAGAACTGGGTGTCAAATTAGAGAACCACCCAAAATGGCAGCATAGGAGTAGGATTGTGCCAGAAACTGGCCGAGGAGCTGTCCAGCATCCGAAGGTGCTGAAATCTCTCCAGCTACTGCACAGATTTAAATCTTTAAAGCAAACAACTCGTTGAGCGAGAAAGCAGACAAGCTCCCTGATCAGTGCACTCTGGCTTTCCAGTTTATATGCTGGAAAAGGTTACCACTATCCCCTCTAGTGGCCTTACAAAGTGACTGGAGACAGGGCTGTAAAAACGTCTCCCTGTTGAGCTCACACATACACTATTATGCAGTTTCCTTGATGGGGAAAAAAAAGTGAATCCGTCACAAAGCACTTTCGAGTTGTCATGGCATCCCTTCGTAGGCATTTCCCAACAAAGAATCAAACATGAATCAGGTTTATGTTCAGCAAAACATTTATTTTGTTCTCACTGCTGCAGCAGCGTTGACATTATTCAGGAACACCCTCTGTTTTGCACATTTGTAGTTTTAAATATTAATATTATGTAATGAAAACACATCCTGACTGATGTCGTGTCCAGCGTTGAACCACAAGATGGCCCATATGAGAACAACTTTAAGAGAGGGAGAAGAATTTATGTCTTAAGATGCCAAAACTAATAGCTTTTGCAATTCAAAATGTCATTATTTGCCATCCAACGCTGGTTGAGACAACAACGTTAATGTTTTCTTTGCTCCAGGCGTTATTATTTAGTTGCTCGGATCAACTGAGGGCCATTACGCAGCGCTCTTATTTATCCCAAAACCATCAGAGACCATCAAAAACACCATCATGGAGCTATTACAGCATTAATGTTTCTGTCTGCTATTACTTATCCGACTTTAACCTTCTAATAGAAGCCAAACACTGGAACACCAGGCTAGAAATTAATGTATAAAACGAGATGTGACTTTAAATTCTCCATGCACTTGTTAATGTAAGCTTGCAAACTCATGCAAACCTTTTTTCTCCCTCTCTCTCTTTTTCTCTCTCTCTAATAGCACAATGCACCTTTGACGAAGCTCACGAATGTGACAAAATTCCTTTTGGGATTCCTGTCTTGAATACAAAGCAGCTTCTATAAAGACTCCTCTCTGTGAAGCCAAAAAACCAGATGCATTTACGCTCAGATTAATAGTTGCAATTAATAGTCTCCAGTCAGGTGTCATTTGTTTTACATTTATTATGTACTTTGTGTTACACAAAGTAATCAGTATTCCTGATTTTATTCTGGAAGTTCAATTGCAATCCAACTGTATAATAAACGTTTTACAGATCATTTTTAGCTGCTGCCCATCATTAAAACCCTTCTAATCATCCCACACACCAACACAAAGCCTGGAGTGAGTGGGAGGCTGAGAGTTGATCTCAATGCACACATGGACTCAACATGTGATGGACACTTGTGCGCTTGACTTACATGGAGGAGATGTTCTCAAACAGGTCCGGGAGGCTGTTAGTGGTATTCCCATCGCTCACGGTGTCCTGTAGTGCCAGGAGGGGAAAGAAATTCCCTTGGTAAGACTCATTGCAAAAGATGTTCGTGGTAGAACAACGGCAGGTCGGTGGGCAGTCCAGCATGGAGCTCATATAATCTTGGAAGATGCTAAGGAGAAACAGGATCCTCCACCAGCAAACGCGGGGTGGGATGGAGAATAAATCCATGTTTCCAAGTGCTGTTTTAGCTCCTCACTAATGTTCAACGGCAACGGAATCGAAAGCGCTCCGGGTATCCGTACGGTGATGCGAGAGCGCGCGCGCGGGGGTGCGTGGATGAGAGTGAAGGTATGTCAGATCAATGAGATCGCAATAACGTCCCCAAGAAAAGAAGGGGGAAATACTCCGTCAATATAAAAAGGGCTCAAAAATCAACGGTCCCAGGCTGTCCTCCTCTCCGGGCTGCATGGTACAAGCTTCCCCGTCTCCTCAGTGCTGTTTGTCGCGCAGTTCCAGGTTGTTGGAGCTCCGGCTTCAAGACTAAAGCGTCAGAGCGCAGTCTACTGAGAGAGAGAGAGAGAGAGAGAGAGAGAGAGAGAGAGAGAGAGAGAGAGAGAGAGAGAGGTCCATGCTCCGAGCATCAAGTCCCACCTACTGGGCAGATTAAAAACTGACGCACCTGCAGAACGGCAAAAGCGATCAAATCTGCACTGGAAAATAACGCACTCTGCAACAGGCAAACACTGCTGCCAGACAATAGTGTACAAATCAGTGAGTGCAATGTACAACATTACATAACAAAATACGGATGTCCGAGGTGATAAAAAAGGGTCATTTTCAGGGGAAAAAAGTTCTTAGAAATGTTGTCTAATGTGTGGTATGTTGGTAGCATTTTTGAACATAAAAAAAAAAAAGCAGGAATAAACAAAATCAATTAGATTTTAGTCAGTAGGTAGATTATATACAGTCGTGGCCAAAAGTTTAGAGAATCACACAAATATCAGTTTTCACAAAGTTTGCTGCTAAACTGCTGTTAGATCTTTGTTTCAGTTGTTTTTGTGATGTACTGATATATAATTACAAGCACTTCATATGTTTCAAAGGCTTTTATCGACAATTACATGACATTTATGTAAAGAGTCAGTATTTGCAGTGTTGGCCCTTCTTTTTCAGGATCTCTGCAATTCGACTGGGCATGTTCTCAGTCAACTTCTGGGCCAAATCCTGACTGATAGCAACCCATTCTTTCATAATCACTTCTTGGAGTTTGTCAGAATTAGTGGGTTTTTGTTTGTCCACCCGCCTCTTGAGGATTGACCACAAGTTCTCAATGGGATTAAGATCTGGGGAGTTTCCAGGCCATAGACCCAAAATTTCAACGTTTTGGTCCCCGAGTCACTTAGTTATCACTTTTGCCTTATGGCACGGTGCTCCATCGTGCTGGAAAATGCATTGTTCTTCACCAAACTGTTGTTGGATTGTTGGAAGAAGTTGCTGTTGGAGGGTGTTTTGGTACCATTCTTTATTCATGGCTGTGCTTTTGGGCAAAATTGTGAGTGAGCCCACTCCCTTGGATGAGAAGCAACCCCACACATGAATGGTCTCAGGATGCTTTACTTTTGGCATGACACAGGACTGATGGTAGCACTCACCTTTTCTTCTCTGGACAAGCCTTTTCCAGATGCCCCAAACAATCGGAAAGAGGATTCATCGGAGAATATGACTTTGCCCCAGTCCTCAGCAGTCCATTCGCCATACTTTTTGCAGAAGATCAATCTGTCCCTGATGCTTTTTTTTGGAGAGAAGTGGCTTCTTTGCTGCCCTTCTTGACACCAGGCCATCTTCCAAAAGTCTTGGCCTCATTGTGCGTGCAGATGCGCTCACACCTGCCTGCTGCCATTCCTGAGCAAGCTCTGCACTGGTGGCACTCCGATCCCGCAGCTGAATCCTCTTTAGGAGACGATCCTGGCGCTTGCTGGACTTTCTTGGACGCCCTGAAGCCTTCTTAACAATGCAGTGGAAAGTTTTTTTCGGGACTAAGTTAATTTTCATGGCAAAGAAGGACTATGCAATTCATCTGATCACTCTTCATAACATTCTGGAGTATATGCAAATTGCTATTATAAAAACTTAAGTAGCAACTTTTACAATTTCCAATATTTATGTAATTCTAAAAACTTTTGGCCATGACTGTAGGCTACACTATTTTTAGTACCAACAACATTTTTTTGCATCTTGACTAGAAGTGTACACAACTTAATTTACAGTATGTTTTTAACTTTTTTTTTTACTGATTTTTTTGTCTCTCAGGTTTAATAACAACAGTATTAATCATTTAAAACTGTATTGCTGCAAATTCACCTACACAAATAAGTAACACCTTTAATAATGTTGAAATATCATTATGTTAGATATTACAAAACAGATGATTATTTAGACTGAAAGTATTCAACTCTGGTCATGTATTTTCTTACATGAAAATTAAAGTTACAAATATGAGTCAAAAGTTCAATTAATGTATCATCAGTTGTAATAATCAGTTAGGCTATAATCTATCTATCTATCTATCTATCTATCTTAGTTGAAGTCAAAGGTTCACATACATCTTGGAGAATCTGCAAAATGTTAATTTTACCAAAATAAAAGGGATAATACAAAATGCATGTTATTTTTCATTTAGCACTGACCTGAATAAGACATTTCATATAAAAGATGTGTACATGTAGTCCAGAAAAAAAAAAAAGTTGAATTAATAAAAATGACACCGTTCATAAGTTTACATACACTTGATTCTTAATACTGTGTTTATGTTAATACCATGTTAAAATTGTGATACTTAGTACTGTGTTCATGAGTCAATTGTTTGTCCTAAACAGTAAAACTGCATTTGTGTGTATTTGAACCCTTTTCAATGACTGAAAACTTTCTGAATTTGAACATCAGGGTAATTTAATCTTATTTTGTCTTCTGAGAAACATGTAAGTATCTTCTGTAACTTCTAAAGGGCAGTACTAAACTAAAAGAAAATATGATATTTAGGAAAAATAAGAAAAAGGAACATCTTCATTCTGTTCAAAAGTTTGTAATGCATCATGTTTCCTTCTGAAGCATAAGTGAGTGTTTGAACCTTTCGTAATAGTTGCATATGAGTCCCTCAGTTGTCAAGATGGATCTCAAAATCATACAGTCATTGTTGGAAAACATTCAAACACACAAAAAATGCAGAAAAACCTAAGAATTTGTGGCACCCAAAGGATTTTTCTGAAGAACAGTGGGCAGTTTAACTGTTCAGGACAAACAAGGAACTCATGAACTAAACAAAAAAATAAAAATAAAAACAGCTGTGGATCATTCAGGTAATGACACAGTATTAACAATCAAGTGTACTGTATGTAAACTTTTGAACAGGGTCATTTTTATAAATTCAACTATTATTTTTTCTATATGTAAACATATTTTATGTAAAATATCTTATTCAGGGCAGTACTAAATAAAAAAAAAACATGTATTTTGTATGATTCCTCTTATTTTGCTAAAATAATTAACATTTAGCAGATTCTGCAAGGTGTATGTAAACTTTTGACCTCAACTCTATGAACAACTGATCTGTTAAGCTTTTTATGTTTGTTAACAAAACGTACAACGCATTCCAAAAAAACCAAATGAAAAACAAATTATAAAAGAGTTATATCAGATATCTATGCAGCATTGTAAAATTGTCAATTTATGAGTACAAACTCCTCAAACTAAATGGGAAAACAGCCCTTTGGGGTCACGATCATGAACCCTTGTTTTTCTGCTGTGGAATCATGTTTTTACTCAACTGTAAGCTGATCTCTGATGCTCCTGCTCTTTGAACTCTGAGTGGTTCAGAGTCAAAATGTCCTGCCCAACCATGCCCTCACACAATTAATGTGTAACCACTTAGCCATCTGCACATTCGACACTAAATCACCAGTGCCACGGCCGACGGCTTCATATACTGTAGCAGCAAGTTTTGCTATTGCCTAATCAAATGCTTCGTGGAGACCAAAAAACAAGTTCTACGAGGGCATCGGGTTCCCTGTAGGCCACACAAAGTATGTCAGCCGTGTGTCAACACTCCTATCCACACTTGGGCATTTCTAAATCAGTATGGCGTATTTGATCTACCCAACATGCAGGAGACTGCTAGATACTTCTTGTTGACATCTGTGGTTCTTGTCCTAAGGTATATTGGACTTTATTTGCCCTGAGAGTATCTGTGATTAACTGTGTCTGTATACCGTCTGCAGATAAAGCTACCTGCAAGGATGAAAAAAATAAAATAAAATATGTGACATTGCTCCAAGATAAAAAAAAGGTAAACAGTATGCAGTTGTTCACCTCGACTGATAGTAAACTCATATCTTACTGTATGACTGCATGCGTGAATACATAATTTATAGAGTGAGGAAAGTGTTTATAGATACCGCAAGCCCATAGATGTAGGTCAACATATAATGATATTTGTGAGGGATAAACAAATACACAGGCTGATCAAGACCAGTTTATTATGTGGATACTATATAATTACATAATACAATTATATAATACAATAAAACAGAACAGGAACCATTTAGAAGTAAAATAAAAGTCCAAAACAGTTCTAAACAAGTACTGCATGTGGGTGGATTTTGATAGGGATGGTGTTTCACTGTTGGACTGGAGTCGTGTTTTTATCAGCTGTTTGGACTCTCATTCTGACGGCACCCATTCACTGCAGTGGATCCATTGGTGAGCAAATCTGTTCTGATAAGGAAACAAACTCATCTACATCTTGGATGGCCTGAGGGTGAGTAAAATTTTGAGTGAACTATGCTTTTAAATTAACTGTAGAAACGTTATAATCCTTTCAGTAAAAACATTGTGTAAAATGCTAGTGTATTCTTGTATTTATACAATTAGTAGCACAAACACACACACATCCCGTTTTTAGTTTTAGTGTGAAATGTGTTTTATCTGTTGAGAGCACTGTGGTCTGTAATACCAGAAAGAATAGAATGCCATCCTTCCCCTCACAATCTCATTTCTACAGCTCTCTCTTTCGTTTTTTCTGTGACATATTAGACATTTCTGGGTCTCCATAAACATGACAATGGAACAAATTTCTCATTAAAATTATCGTATAATGAGTAATGATGACTGGCACCAGTATCTATTGTTTTTCAGAGTGTCGTAATCCAAAAAAAAGGAAAACAAAACAAAAACTTTTACAAGACATGGAAATGTTCACACTGTGGAGAACAGAGGAGGGAATGTGTAACAGCGAAAAAGGGTTGTCTTTTTCAACAAATTGTATTGATTTTATTTTACGCATTGTTAATCGCTTAATTAAAATGTTGAATATGCTAGTAGCATTAGTATTGACAGCACTTATTATAGAGGTACTGAACTGGTGTAGAGACAAAGATTACATTTCAATTACATATTTTAATTTTAAAATGATTCAATAACACCATAACATTGCAGGGCAAGGATTTTCAGCAAGGCTATTTACCGTTATCTCAAACTAACTGTTGTGAAGATGTATTTTTTAAACACAACATTCCTTATCCAAAATGAAAGAAATTGTTTACACAAAATGACATTTTTGCTGAAAATTTACTCATCATTTTGCCCCATGCAATGTATTGTTGGCTATTGCCACAAAGCTGTGCTACTTACAACTGGTTTCGTGGTCTAGGGTCACAAATATGTTGTTGGGTTTCAGAGGCATCGAAAAACTCTCATTTTGGTGTTACGTAATTGATTTACTTGAGTTGTATGGATGATAGAGGGTTTGTATTTTTAATACGTTCAGTGAATATAGTTTTAATACAAATGCTATTGATATTTCTAAAAAAAAAAAATTAACAGTTAACATCAGTTTAGAAATGGTGAAAATTAATAAAAAGAAATTAAGATTTTAAACCTATTATTATTTTGTATAGGGTCCTATAATAATAGGGCCCTATAAAATGCACATCTTAATTTTTCTGGTAATCAGATGAAGGCATAAAACGTTAATTTAATCAAAATGAAAATTAAACCCTTTGATTTCTTGGCAAAAAAGCACAAAGAGTTGGAAAAAAATGTGATTACTCAATTAAAAATAAAGATTTATTAATATTTAAAGGGATAGTTTACCCAAAAATGAAAATTTGATGTTTATCTGCTTACCCCCAGAGCATCCAAGATATAGGTGACTTTGTTTCTTCAGTAGAACACAAACCAAGATTTTTAACTCAAACCGTTGCAGTCTGTTAGTCATTCTACGGCAGTGGATGGGCACCAAACCTTTGAAAGTAAAAAAAAAAAAAAAACATGCACCAACAAATCCAAATTACACCCTGCAGCTCGTGACGATACACTGATGTCCTAAGACACAAAACGATTTTTTTGCGAGAAACTGAACAGTATTTATATCATTTTTTTACCTTTGATACACAGCAATGTCCAACTCAGCTCAGCATCCAGCGCGTTACATGTGGAAATCGGTGAAAAGTCAACAGTCCCGGATGAGTTCGCACAAACAAACGTAATCTTTTAGCTTTAAATCGGTTTGAACAATCAGGATAAGAGCAAGTAATTACCATTTTGAATAGCCGTTGTAGACACAATCTCTGTGCAAACAATGAGTGTCGTATATATGCGAAAGATCGCTTCCGGTGTTTGTGTATACTACGCCAGGTAATGTGCCGGATGCGAAGCATGCGCTCGGGACAGTTGTTGGACATGGCTGTATATCAAAGATAAATTACATAAATACTGTTCAGTTTCTTGCGAAACTGATCGTTTCGTGTCTTAGGACATCAATGTATCGCCACGAGCCACAGGGTGTAATTTGGATTTGTCTGTGCATGTTTGTTTTTACTTTTAAAGGTCTGGTGCCCATTATCTGCCATTAAATGGCTAACAGACTGCAACAGTTTGAGTTAAAAAAAAAAAAATCTTTGTTTGTGTTCTACTGAAGAAACAAAGTCACCTACATCTTGGATGCCCTGGGGGTATAATATTAATAGTCGTAGTAGTAATTGTAGCAGCAGCAGCATTGTTGTTACATTAAGGCCCAATCCCAATTCTATTTTCTACCCCTCCGCCTACCCCTCGCCCCTTCCCCTTGTCCCTTGAAACAAAGTGTAAAGGGGAAGGGCTAAAATATTTCCCCTAAGAAATGGGACACCACTACAACACTGTGATACGTCATCATAGGTTGTCGCTAGTTCCTAATGTTACGTCAGAGGACATGCGCAGATGTTTATCATCATTCCAAGATGTCAAAATGTTGTCATGTTGCAAAAAGTAAAAATGTACGGTGTACGCACCGTTCATTCACATGTGGCCGTAAGCAAAACAAACAACGCATTATCACATGCGCGGCAAATTGCTAATCAGTGTAGTGGTGCCTGGAGAAGTATATATGCTTCATTTGTGAATTTCGTTTTGAACTTTCTATTTGAACGCATTCGTTTTCTGGATCCTTGGACTAAAATGTTTACAGGGGTTCACTGGTTTAAGAAATTTCTGATCGTAAAAATCAGCTTCTTTTTATTTGTAAGGTATCGTTTTTATTATTATGTACTGATTTAAATTACTGGTGTGGTGAGCGGGCGCATTAGGCGCAATCATTAAAGACATTTCAAAGCAAGCCGGCTCCACGGTCCTGACTGCATCATCACTGCCTTTATTGGGTGTTTTGAGCGAATATTTCGTTTATTCACATGACTGGATGCGGTGGACTGCCGTGATTTTGGCGAATGCAGGACACTACTGAATAATGCGCATCAGAGGGGATTTAAAAAGTGGAAATTGCCGTGCCACTGGTCTTTCATGTTTCTAACATGCAGTCAAGTGTATATGACATAAAAATATATTTTGTAATATCGTGCAATCAGTGCTATCTGCTAGCAAACTTTAGCGATTTTTTTGCAAACGTTTATTTACAAAACAACACCATAAACACAAACACAAGATTGAAGGTAATATAAATATAATGAAACATTGTCATGAAAATCCTTATTAAAGGCAAAAATTACTTATATTTACGAGTCTGCTTGCTCGAGTGAGCAGCCATGTTGGAAATTTCTCTTAGCCCTTCGTTTGAAGTGAGGTCCTGAAAAATCTTCGTTTGGAGGGCTATCTGGCCCTTCCCCTTACCCCTACCCCTCCAACCAAAAGAGAAATGAGACACCCCTACCCCTTCACGTGAACGCGCCAAACGGAGGGGTAGGGCTAAGTGTAGGGCTAAGGGGTAGAATTGGGATTGAGCCTAAGTCTTAAGACTGCTAAATAGTAATATATTTCTGACAGTTTCTTAACGTTAAAAACTAAACTTTCATATTGACGGGTTGCAGTGAAGAACTTGCAGATGCTGTGTATATGATATGATGGTAGTTTCTCAAATTAAATGGTAAAATGGTACTGAAGTGACTCTCAGAGCAGCTGGAGATGATATTGTGTGTTCATATCATCATACAGAGAGACGGCAGAAGCTAAAAACACAGCGAACGTCATCCGCACTTTAGTATGGGTATAGTAAACTAAACAGTGTGTCGCTTTCATTCATTGCGGAAATCATTGCGCCTTTACGCGTAATGTAAAATGCTTCTGCAGATTTGTAGTACTACTATTGCATTTTACCCTAGCATTGCAAATCACGCATATTGCTTTGTTCTTGGTTTTTGTCAACAGTATCTCGGCCATTAATCAAAAAAAAAAAATTTTTTCCCAGCCCTAATGTGCAGCCATGTTGGCAATATACTCAGATGTAAACAACAGCATGGATTGCACGGTTAATGTAATACTGAATATGTTGTTATGCTAATTTATGCTGTTTAAACCTGCCTGTTTAAATATGAGTGGAAGCTGCTAAATCATATAGAGAGGACTTAGTAAGCAGGAAAGGGCAAAATATTTTGACAAACTAAAGTTAATAGATGGTAAAAATACATACGAGCAGTATTAATTAAGATATTTACCTAATATTTCACCCACCTGACTGGAAATGAGCACAAACACGAATGTGTCAAGATTCTTGCCCTGGAAATCCTGGTTCAGTTTGGCCAACCACAAACACCTTTTGTTACTCAGACTTTGCACTCTTCTCCTTGATTTGTTATAACTTTTGGCAGTCTATTGTACTCCAAATGTTTTTTCCGGTCAGACCGATTAGCACAGCCCAATAATTGACCATTTACGACAGCAATAATCAGCAAAATATACAAGTTTAGTGGCATCGTTTACGTTTAGTGCCGCCAATATGGCCGACTGATGACACTTTGTGAAAACACTCTGTTGTAATGTTTTTATTAGCAGTTATCACTCATTCACTGCAGAAAATTCATTGGTGAGCAAGTGATGCAATGCTAATTTTTTTAAATCTGTTCAGATGAAGATCCAAACTCATCTAGATCTTGTATGACCTGAGGAGGTGTGAATTTTCAGGCAAACTGTTATTTTTTTAAACAAAAAGCAAAAAGGTAAAATCAATGTTTTGTTGTCTCTCCCACAATATAAATGTAAAAAACAAAATTAAGATGTTAATATAACACCATATGCACAATATTACAGGCCAGAATTAGAAGCAACACTCTGTTTGATACAATATCAACAGACATTCTCGATCCACCATGGGATCCTTGGCCTGAAGTGTTTCAGCGTTCAAGTATGACATACAAATATAGTTTAATACAGAAAAATAACGTTATTAAAAATGAAAGTGATGCAATATGACTCATTTGTAGTAGGCCACTAAAACAAATGGAGGAATAGTACTATGAAATAGTACTTTAGCTACAAATAACCACAGCTAAATGCAGGCACATCAAGCCTCACTTTGTTTTCCCCACAATCGCCAATGTGGTCACACAATAAATTTTTGATGCTGAACCACTTAAGCTTCATCCTACACTAGCTTACCCCAATTTGGCCGCATTCGAGTAGATGAGCAAACATGTTAAAAGCCCTGGTTAAAACAGCGAGCAATAGTGCACACATATTAGATACAAGTTATGTTTTAATGCAGAAGCACTTCCCCGGAAATAAACCGTATCTAATTTACAGAGAAACATGATGAAAATCCCTCTTTAGAGACTGGATTCCTACAGAACCAATTTCATCTGGTTATTTCCAAGCATAAGGTCAGTGTAAAACACAAAAGTATTCTAATAGAAAAAGCCAAATTAGGTTACCAAAGCAGTTTGTTCAGATTTAAACTTTATTTATGTGCTCTTTTATGCTGTATAGGCTTCTTCTGTTGGCTTAATGGTTCATTGGAGATTAAAAAGGTTATTGATGTTACATTATAGATTCTTCAGATCAGCACGTTGGTTCAGATATCATTCATTAGCAGAGGAAAAGCAGTTCTTGTGTTCTTTAAAGCACCAGTACAAAGATGCAATACAAACTTGACTTAATGAATCTAAACTGATTTACTTTAATATATATTTCTTCATTTAATACATATAAATTAACATATTAGCTTTATTTTATTTTATAAGACGTTAAAAAAAAAAAAAAAAACTTCTTACTCCCTAACTTTTCATTTATCATTTAGAAAAGCCTCACCATTTCCACCCACAAACCCAGTAGTGTTTTTCTCATACATGCGACACAGGCAGGTGTCTGTTTCACATTCCTCCCCTCTGTCAAAGCGCTGACCTGCCCCATCTTTCCTCATCATGAGAGATACAGAGGAACGGAGCCACAGAGCCGTGGGGTTGAAGCCTGCTTGACAGAGCGGAGGAACAGAACCATCTGTCATTCTCACTTCCTACGTGTTTCCAATGCAGGACCCCGTACATGAACCATGTGTGCACATACAACATTTAACACTGTGAAACGCAACAACAATGCCAGCTCTGGAATTGCAG
The DNA here is from genome assembly GCF_049309525.1 of Garra rufa. Lineage (NCBI taxonomy): Eukaryota > Metazoa > Chordata > Actinopteri > Cypriniformes > Cyprinidae > Garra > Garra rufa. Next base: position 15,308,853 of record NC_133385.1, read on the forward strand.
TACTTTAACTTAAGCATTTATGAGTCTCTTTGATGTCATTTTAATTCATTTTCCCAAGACACACATATATGCGAAATGTGTTGTGCGGGGCTAATGCGATACATACACACAGGTGTGAAATATTACTTAACCTTTCTGAAATAAACACGCTATTTCTCTCAAGTCGGTTTATGTGGCATTCAATAAATTGCTTCCTTTTGTCAAAGGTCCATCATCAGCTTTTGGGCCCTCTGAGCTTTATATTGACAGGAAAAGTCATTTACTTACAAGCTCAAGTCTTGACAAGATTGTGATAAAAAACCGTGACAATATATTTTGCCAGACAGTCTCAACTGTCCACCTTTTGAAGCATAAATAACCAGGCTGTTGGAAAACCACTTGACCTCATCTTACACCATAGCATAATACAATTTGGCCATATTCTGTAAAAGTAGCTCCGTGAACCCAGCACATTATAGCATTTATGGTATTTAGTAGGGCTGCCCTCAACTAAAGATTTTTCTGGTCAACTAGTAGTCGTTTGTTTTAAGCATTAGACGACTATTAGTCGCACGTTTATTAATAAACCATATAAATCTTAACATAGATAGCATAATAAGTGCTCAAGTTCACAAAGCTTGCCACAGCACACTGGTAGATATAATAATTATGAAAGTGTCAGGAATTTTTTTTTTTTTTTTTTTTTTGATAAATTAGTGCTTCTCTGTTTTCGGTTTAAAAGATGAAGTCCACAACACTGACTCGTCATCTTCGCAGTAGTGATGCGCCTGTACGCATGTTTCATAAAAATTACATAATCTGAGAATATTTGCTTCCCATTTGAATTGGTTAATTTAAAAGTAGACATTTCACTCTATATAGATACATTTTTCATGTCTGTAAGGCAAGTATACATAGAGTTTCGAAGTTTCAGTTTTTCACAGAGACCGAGACGGCAGAAACCGCATTGTGTTTGCTTTCATTATTTTACAAAAGCGCAACGTTTCGTTGTTATTCTGAGTGCACACAAATAAACAGTGTCTTTACAGATTCAAAAGATGTATTACTTTTATCTGTATGACCAAAAATGACAGTATTTTCTAGAGTATCACTGTCATGCAGTGAGCGCGCTACTATTAAGCATCCACACTCCGCACAGACACTTCAATAGCGCACATTTTTCTAGGTTAATATTAGATTGAGCGGCCATGTAAAGTTGCTACTACTTACATATTTCAGATGAAAAGCCATATTTGTGGTTGATGAATGATAGGTGACCACTTGGATGTCCTGTCCGGTGTACTATATTACAACAAACATTAGCTGTTAACGATCAGTCCGTCACGGACTGCATGACTTTGCCACTTCCCGTGGATTTTTTTTTTTCTGCGACTAAACAACTAATACAGTTTTGGTCGACCAAACCTCTACTCGTCGACTAATGGTTAGTCAACTTTTAGGGGGCAGCCCTAATATTTAGTATTGTTAATTATAAATTAGGGCTGCGCTATTAATCGAAGGTAAATCTCCAGCATGTGCTTTCAGATGGAGCAGCATTTACTACACAGAGCCATAGTTCACCAACAAGCTACGCAATATAATAATGCAAAGGCATTGCTTTAATATATACTTTTTTATAAGGAAAAGTATAATAGGAACTTACACTGTAAAAAATTTGCTGTAATTCTGCAGCTGGTTGCCAGTAACTTACTGTAGATTTTTAATTTATGTTATTTACTGGCAACAGTTTGTTCAAAGTTAAATGAACATTGAACATTAACAAGTCTTTGTCTTTACAGAATAAAACTATAAAATAACAACCTACTGCAAAGCATTCTGGGAACCAGAAACCTTCATCAACCTTTTTCTGTTTTTTTCCTTCAGATTTTGGTTCCCAGAATGCTTTGCATGAGGCTATTATTTTAGTTTTATTCTGTAAAGATAAACACTTGTTAATGTTTAATGTTCAATTAACTTTGAACAAACTGTTGCCAGTAAATAGCATAAATTTAAATCTACAGTAAGTTACTGGCAACCAGCTGCCAGTAATACTGTAATTTCTACAGATTTTGTTTACAGTGTAGATAAACCATATATTGTCGTAGTCATGTGTTTATTAGTCATGTTGACTCAATGAAAGCAATTAAATCTGTTTATTCAGCTGCAGCAATCGTGATTTCCTTGGTTTCTTCATTGGGGCGTATTTCGAGTTTCCACGCGAGAGTGCCCTTTGGCCTTCAAATGGAGATTTACTACTGATCACGGAACCGTGCTTCCCTGACAAGATGTATAATAGTTATGTAACATGGAAAGTAGTCCTATAACAGACTTTATGACAAAGTAAGAATTAAAAAAAAGAAAGAAAAAAAAATCAGCTGAAGAAAGACTGCATGGGGTACAATGAAAGTGGATGGGGACCAAGAGTCACGTTTGAAAATAACAAAGCAGCTTCATGAAAGTCATCAAAACGACTTTGAGTACATTCTTCTGAAGCCATATGATAGCCTTGTATAAGGAAAGAACTGAAATTTAGTAATTATTCACAAATAATCTTGCTCTACAGCTGTGGTCACCATTCATCTTCATTGTATCCACCTTATTTTTCTGTAACACCATGTCCTAACTACACGCAATTTGGCGGTCCACACCAGATGCGACCAGACGTGACAGAATCACTGAAATATCACAGCCATTCAGAAGCACAGAAGTGCACTGCACTCCCAACGAAATGGACAAGTTTATAAACTAATTCTTAAATATTAAACCTTTTTAGCATTATTAAAACCATATATTGAGTGACCGATACCATATTAGTAATGGAAACACTTGTTGGTTCGCATTGAGTTCGCCGTTTAACGTATATGTTTGCTTTATATTTGCTAGAATTTATTTTCAAGATCTGAGGTAAATTATCTATTACTGATTTCTAGTGGTGCAACGGATCACAAAGCTCACGGTTCGGATCACATCACGGATTTTGAGTCACGGATCGGATCATTTTTCGGATCAGCAAAAAACAAACAAAACAAAAAAAAAAGTTTCTTCTACTTCTAATCCATAGCAAAAACTACTAGCTGAACTAATAAAGTCAGTAACAAAACAAAAACAATTACACAAATGACAAGTGTAGATGAATACAACAAAGTTACTAATAAAATCAATAACACTAGTATTCAGCAGCAGAAGTGTAGTAATTAATTGTAAAATAACTAGTGCTTCTCACTGCAGGTATTTATAGGATGCTGTCTCTTTAAGGCCTAATGCACGTATCTAATACTGGCACGCATCTTTCTCAGCTGTTTCAGTTCACTGAAGACATAAACTGTCTTTACCAGAATACAAAAACGGGTATTTAAACATAACTTTGTATGTATGTTAAGAGAAGTTTTGAAGAGGAATCAATCTGTGAATCACGCAGTCTAAATCGCGCGTCTCTCTCGCTCTCTCTCTCTGTGCGCGTGCTCGCTTGTGTGCGCCAGCGGTAAAAAACAACGCGCGTCTTCTCTTTTGCTGCAGCGGTTTAAACAGTTTGAATGGCTAAATTGGCAAGACAAAACACGTGCAAATTATAAACTTTTTCTATGATGGTTAAACTTAACAGTTAATCCGCGAACCACATGCGTACCGAACCGTGGAGTCCGGTCCGTACGGATCACGGATCACCTACGATCCGTTGCACCCCTACTGATTTCAGTATAAATGTCACGCAATAGGATATTAAAACTCACATTAAGCACTTTTAACATTTAAAAAAATCCAGCTATTTTCAGCTGTACAAAACAGCTCATTTTTTTGCTTGATATTGCAAATGTGTGTGTCTTACCTTATTAATGCATTATCTTAATTATGAACACACTGGTTTGTAGTGCAAACGGTTTTACCATTTACTGCACGTTGTTATCCTTCTCATTAGTTCCCTATAGCGGCTAATGAACTGGAAGTCAGGAAACAGGAAAACAGGGCGGGACATCAAGCAGCCCCACCCACTTTTTAAAAAAAAATAGCGTTCCATGTATATCCGCTCATTCCAGAGCCATTGAGCTCAATAAAGTCACATTTCCAAGCCAGTCTAATAGATTACCCCCTAGATTCAATATGAAACTCTTACTAAAACAAAATATTGATCATAATCATGCTGAGGCTGTGTAGTTTAATACATGCCGACTCGCGCATATGATCTGCTCCAAGCTACCGCGCTTCGTGTAACACAAAGCGAAACCAGAACTCATTTGCCCAAATGAAAAGCATATTTACACTGTCTGAATTGCTCCCTATCGCCTACATTGTGCATTACATGCCATTCACCATGCAGAAACACTAACACTGTGAACAAGTGACCCATCTCAGCCGCAGCGTCAACGTCTACTTATAGTGGAGGGGGCGGGACGCTACGGATTCTAGAGAGCATTTGATTGGACAGAAGGTTTGATGAGAAGCTGAAGTGCAGCGTGATGTCATCAAAATCGTTGATTCATATTGGCAGAAGTGAGAGACTGTAAGTTCGGAATGCTTATATCTTGTAATTTTGTCATTGTTTTAGAGCACACTAGCTTATAGATAACCTTAAGTGTTTTGAAAGTAAAGTAGTTCACTTTCAAAACAAAAATTGCCAGATAATTTACTCACCCCCTTGTCGTCCAAAATGTTAATGTCTTTTTTTCTTCAGTCGATAAGAAATTGTTTCTTGAGAAAAACATTTCAGGATTTTTCTCCATATAATGGATTTCTATGGTGCCCCCAAGTTTGAACTTCCAAAATGCAGCTTCAAATGGCTGTAAACCATCACAGCCGAAGAAAGAAGGGTCTTATCTAGCAAAACGATCAGTTATTTTCTAAAACAAAAAAATTTTCAATTTATATACTTTTTAACCTCAAATGCTCATCTTGTCTAGCTCTGTGTGTGCTCTGTAGAGAGATTAAAACGTATTTAAATTGTAAATGCTTTTAGAAAATAACTGATCATTTTGCTAGATAAGACCCTTCTTCTTTGGCTGGGATCATTTAGAGCCCTTTGAAGCTGCATTTAAACTGCATTTTGGAAGTTCAAACTTCTGGGTCACCATAGAAGTCCATTATATGGAGAGAAATCCTGAAATGTTTTCCTCAAAAAACAATTTATTTACAACTGAAGAAAGAAAGACATAAACATCTTGGATGACAAGGGGGTGAGTACATTATCTGTACATTTTTGTTCTGAAAGTGAACTACTCCTTTAAGACTAACATTCATACTAAAATCCAAAAACTTTCATTTTGATTTCATGGGGACTTTAAAGTATAAGGGGAATAAAAACCAGGTGTGCTGAAGAGAGTCAGGTTTAAAACACAAGGGTGTTGACAGTTTGGGGTGATCTGTTCTTTTAACCTTGAAAATGAGATCTATTTACCATAAAGTTAAAACATCACAATACCATAGTTCTTTGACGAATTTTTACATTTAAGTGTAAAAATAAACATGTTTCTTCTTATCCCTAAAAGATCTTTCAGCTTCCCACTTTTCCTTGGCAAAGTGAAAATAAAAAAGCTAGTGAACAGTCAATAAATTGTTGAGGATTTGATCTGCTTAACTGTCAGCTTTATTTGAACTCCGCACGCCAACGTAAATAAACGCACTTGCGGCGGAAAAAACACACAAAACCTTCAAAAGCACAAGGGCCTTTTTAACTTGTCACAGCCACTGATGGCGAAAGTATAAACGCTAGTCTAGCTGTCGGTTGCATGTCGAGGTTTTCAAAAACCCACTCAGTCACCTACACATCAGTTTTTTTTTGCAGACGCACCTGCCTTCCTTCCATTCCTTCCTTAATTGCCTCTTCACGTCGCCTTCTCATTGTGCTTGTCAGCAACGTCGTTCCTCCCTCTCATCACTCACATATGTTTGAAGTTTTCGAGATAACTGTCATCTCATTTCTGCAGTAGTTAACGTCTTTCTTTTCATTGTGTTGTATTCAACGTCTTCGTTTCCCTCCGAGTTGGGAAAACAATTATACATTTTATCTCATTTACACTGAGGAGTGTTTAACTTCCTATCAGTTAAAAGACAGAAACAGTCATTTAGTCATGTTTTGAAACTATAAATACATCGTTTTTTCCTCTGTTGATGGTAGTTACTCTTGTGCGACACTTCTTAAAGGAATATTTAATGCAGACATGAATATTCTGTCGTAATTTACACGTTATTTCAAATCTATACGACTTGATTTGTAAACAGCTTGGTTACCAATCGAACCATTCATACCTTCATAAACTCTCTTGATGGAATGGAATGAGAAATAAAAATATATAATAATTACAAAAACAATGTTTATTTAAGATTTTAAATGCTCCTGCATACATGAATATGTTTTTTTTTTTTTCCATTAGCGTTGTAATAACACACACTGATTCTGTAAATGCGCACTTGCAGCAATATTTAATAGATTTATATGCCTTGGACGGATGTGTAAATAACATTTAACTCTTGACTGTAATGCATATTGTATACAGTCAGGTCATTTCACTTAGAAGAGGCCTTGTTACTAGTGGTATCTTAGTGTACTTAATTGCTTTCATGCCTGATTGATGAGACAACCTCTTAGTTCTGAGGTTTTATATCATTAATAACCATCTGTCTAGAATAGTTCTTCTTTTGTTCATCATACAGCGCCTGAATCATCACAATGCATTTATATAGGAAGAACCAGTGCAAGGGCTGAACAACATTAATGACAAATGACTTAAATGTCAGTTTTTTCACCTCAAACAAAGCTATTGTAAGGCTACTTTCATGGTACCCTTTTGGTTCAAAGGAAAAAAAGAAATAGTTTGGAATGACACGAGGGTGAGAATGACGACATGTTTTTAATTTTAGCTTGAACCGTTTCTTTAAAATCCTTTGTGTGAGGCTGCGCAGAACCTAAAATGGCTCACCGGCCCTAAATAAGTCCTGACAGGAAACAATCAATATCTGCCACTCACCAACCACCTCAAGACTCATGCAACTTCTGTATCAGGATTAGAAGAAGAGACAGAAAGGGGGGGGGGGGGGGGGGTGAACTGAATGGTCAAACCTAATCTAGGCTTGTGGCTGTAGAATATGAGACCATACACCAATCTGCATATCATTAGTCTTTGATCATAAGAAATATAGTAAGTATAGAAGAAACTATTTTACAATCTAAAAGAAATTGTCTTAATTTATTAAAATATGTTACCCGTTTCTTACCAAGAAGTTAGCACAAACTTAACTTGAAAGGGATGTTGCTTCTACTCGTGGTCAAGCTAATTTCATTGCTGCAGTTTAAATACGCTTGATTCTTAATACTGTGTTGTTACCTAAATGATCCACAGTTGTTTTTTTTGTTTAGTGATAGTTGTTCATGAGTCCCTTGTTTGTCCAGAACTGTTAAAGTGCCCACTGTTCTTCAGAAAAATCCTTCAGGTCCCACAAATTCTTTGGTTTTTCAGCATTTTTGTGTATTTGAACCCTTTCCATCAATGACTGTATGATTTTGAGATCCATCTTTTCACACTGAGGACAACTGAGGGACTCATATGCAACTATTACAGAAGGATCAAATGCTCACTGCTGCTTCAAAAGGAAACACGCTGCATTAAGACCTGGTGGTGAAAACTTTTGAACAGAATGAAGATGTGTACATTTTTCTTATTTTGCCTAAACATTGTATTTTTTTTTTTTTTTTTCCATTTAGTACTGCCCTACAGAAGATACTTACATGTTTCCCAGAAGACAAAATGAGTTACATTTACCCTGGTCCTCACCCCCCGGCTCTTAATGCATCGTTTTTTTCTTTCTTCTTAAGAATTAGTGAGTGTTTGAACCTTCTGCATATGAGTCCCTCACTTGTCCTCAGTGTAAAAAGTTGGATATCAAAACCATACAGTCATTCTTGGAAAGGGTTCAAACACAAAGTTGCTGAAAAACCAAAGAATTTGTGGGATCTGATTTTATTTTTTTTTATTTTTTTTCAGAAGAACAGCAAGCAGTTTAACTGTTTAGTACAAACAAGGGACTCATGAACAACTATCACTTTTTATTATCATCTTTTATGTGAAATATCTTATTCAGGTCAGTAGTAAATAAAAAAATAACATGCATTTTATTTTGGTAAAATAAATTAACATTTTGCAGATTCAGCAAGGTGTATGTAAACGTTTGACCTCAACTGTAGGTTCATTTGTGTTCAGTATATTTTTATTTTTGGGTGAACTATAAATGTACTTGATCATGGACTTAATATACTGTAACCATCCTGTTTTCTTCTGCTCTAAGAAAAATGATTGGTTGGAAACTTTCGACAATGCAGGCATGGCTTTAAACACTGTGCAACATTTCTCAGTAACAGTTGTTCAACTGAAAATGTATTGTTTTACACTTAAATTGGCCGTATTTAGTGGTTTTATAGCATTTTCATTGTTCCAATTTTTGGTCAGAACCTTATTCACTCTCTCTCCAAACCTAAGAATTAAGCATCTTTTTTTTTGCTACTGTGTCTTTAAGACTTATGCAAATGACTCTGGGTTTGATTGGCTAATGTCTTTACATTTTAAAACTTTTAGTATAGTTTACAATGCCCTTCATCAGATTAAAAAACCATATAGACGGTGATACATGAATGGGGGTGGTCATGTGTTGATATGCACACAACAAGCCTATGTCTACATGGTACATCGACTCCTGTTTCTAAGAAGCAAGAAAAATCCATTATGTGTCCTTTAAGACACTATACAAAAATGTTTTTCATGTTCTTTGTCTGCTCCAGATTTCACCCCCGACATATTACACCTCAGATGCTGCAAGAAAACGACTAAAACTCCAAATGATTCTGGAATTTTTTGCCATGATGAGAAAGAGAGAGAATTAAAAAAAAGTCTGACATTAGTTCCAGAGTGAGGTCAGATGTGTGAAGGTTAGCTCATTAGTTCATAACTCTTCACATTCGTAGCTGAAGCGTGTTAGCTGATTAGGTATTCCAGGAGAGTTTGCGCTGCGCATTATGAGAAACAAACAACAGAGGGCCTCATCAAGCATATTTCTTTCTCTCTTTCAGTCTCACTCTCATGCTATATTGCATCTTCCGAGAACACCACTTGTCAATACAGGCTCGCTTGGTTTAAGGGCTCTCATCGTTTGCTTGCTGTTTTAAGTAGTCAGCTAGAACAAAAAAAAAAAAAAAAAAGTTTCCGATGCTTGTAGCAGAATGCTGTTACAGTGACTGGTGCCTGAATAAAAATAAATAAATAAATAAAAAAAAGCTAAGAAGAACTGTATTCTTGATGTTCCTAAAAACCTCAAATCCATTGCATATTGTAAATGCTTTTATTTTAATACTGACAAATAGGGCTGGGCGATATGGCAAAAATGTAATCTCGATAATTTTTTCCCCATATTGAACGATAACGATATATATTTCGATATAAGCTGTTGATGTTGCCAGCTTTAAAATAGTATCCCAACAATGACTAAAGCCACCAAAATTAAAGGGTTCATTAAATTACATTTTAAAGTATAGTTTATTAACAAAAACAGATTACAGATTTGGCCTTAAAACTTAACACCTTACTAAAATAAATAAAAAAAAAAAAAAAAGTTGTGACAGAGTATGGTAAATGAGAGTAAATGTACAAAATGTAAACATAAAATGATTGTAAAAACATAATTTGTAACAATTATTTATTTATTTATTTATTATTATTAACACAATTGTTTATTTTCTCTATTATAGGTTGAGCTATTTAAATTAGAGGCAACCACTGCATTTTGAAACAATCTACAGTATAAATAACAAAAAATTACGACACAGTTCTTTCTTAATCGTATTAAGTGCAGATAATTCAGCCATAATCAAAGTAGGCTGCTCTCTAAATATTCAAAGTGCAAATAGAGACCGAATATTTCAATCATGATCCAGAGCTATAGACATACACAACCTATCATAGCCTACATACTAACAGCCTAGATATGTCATGTAGCCTAATTTGCGTGCATTGGGGAGTCACTCTCTAAACAACAGGGATTAAAATTGCTTTTGAATGCGCGTGCGTTTTTTGCTTTAGGTTTCAGTTTTAACAATCGCGCCAAACTCTCAGCTTGAGTTGAGAGTCACTTTTCAGATAGCCAAACCACTTATATAATGGAATTCGTGGTACCTTTTTTGTCAACAATTTCAACATCTTTGGATAAATAACTCGAGGTTAGTTTCACTTTCGTCGCTGCTTCCACTCTTTTTTTTTTTTTTTTTTTTTTTTTTGTCGTCCTGGTGTCAAGTAAAATAAATAAATAAATAAATAAATTCCTCATAATTGTGAGATATAAAGTTGCTCACATATTACACATCGCAATTTGGACTTCTCTCAGATTTGCGAGTTTATATCTTGCAGTTCTCACTTCATTTCTCAGAATTGTGAGTTTATCTCACAATTCTCTGAAAAAATTAATTGAGAGTTTAAATCTCACAATTCTGACTTTTTCCTCCAAATTTCGAGTTATAAAAAGTCAGAATTTTGAGATATAAGTTACCAATTCTGATAAATTAAGGGAGAATTGAGAGATATAAACTCTCAATTCTGACTTTTTTTCCCCAGAATTGGGATATAAACTCCCTATTCTGAGAAATAAAGTCACAATTCTGAGAAAATAAATTTCTTCATATCTCACAATTCAGCCTTTTTTTCTCAGAATTGTGAGATATAAACTCGCAACTGTGAGCAGGGCCGGAGTGGGACTCCTTTTCAGCCCTGGAGTTTCAAGCCTTAGACCGGCCCACTTTAGTTCACGACTGACTATATTAAAATGACGTCATTTCCAATTCAGTGCAAATACAGTAGCCTAAGTGTTGCTTCACAGTGAAGATTTATTTGAACAGTTAACACAATATAATGTTTAACAGTATCAGTATCTATTTTCTGTTAGAATTAGTGCTCATAAATATCCAAACCTTGAAATGAAAAAATATCAAATAAATACAAATGTATATTAAGCTATATGTATAAAATAAAGATTAAAATAAAATGTATTAAACTTTCTAATGACACTATCATGTCTTTTTCAAGTAAACAGTTGCTTTATAAGTTCAAATATTTTTCATAAATGAGAACATTAAAGGGTAAATGTCTAACACTATTCTTTTAAACATCACAATGTCCTTTTCTGCAATATCTGAATATATATTCTGTGCAAAATTGTTCAGTCCTTAAACACAAATAAAGAATAGAACAAGTATTGCACTGTCCTACCTGCCCATTCTAGTGTGTTGGGCTCATGACTGGTGCTTGGTAATGTTACGGGGCCTGGCTTTTCACTCTTAGCAGCAAACTGGACTAGAGGCTGCTGCTGCTGCTGAAGAGCAACAGTACAAGAAAAGGTTTGATACATAAACATGAACGGTGATTTGCAGACATCGTTGTTTTGCACTGCTCCTAACTAGTTTGACATTAACCAGGGGCGGACTGAGACACAATTTCAGGCCGGGAAATCTCACACTTATCCAGGCCATCCCACACCAAAATTTGAAACCCTGGACAACAATATTTTTCATCATCACATAAAGAAAAGTTGAAATCAACTGGGTAAAATAATTAAATGCTATCTCTTGAACTTCCAATTTGCCTTTTAATCTCTTTTAATCTCTCTGTCTCTCATGTGTGTTTACTTTTTAAACTAATTTTCTTGTATCTTGTGTCACTTTTTTCATAAACACATCTCGACCTTTACAACCACCTATACAGTACAGATCTAAGGTTGGTCTTTTTTAAAGAAGACAATCAGCAGATTATTGCAGAAATACTGAGACCTTTTTAAAGACATGTTTTTGTCAAGATTGTAAAAAGTTGTGATTTTGTAAAATGACACTTGACATTGCTGCTAAGGGGGAGGAGACAGCCACCAGGATGGTTCTTGAGCTTCTAAGCTTTCAAAATTATATATAATTTATGATTAGTACTAAAACATTTGATAGAAAAAAGGGCAACAGAAAAAAGAGGGCCACTACATTAGGACCATGTGTTATTGTCGTAATGTTAAAATTAAAACAACAAAAATTAGCTACATCTTGAATATATCTTTATTAAAAAATCTTAAAACTAAACATGTTTTGCATTATCATGGGTCATGTTTGGCCCTAAGGAAAATTAACCATGATATTATTGAGCCTATGGTAAACATAGTAACCATGTTTTTTGGGGGGTTTTTTTAGGATTGATTCCCATTAGTATAATCATAATTTTATACCATGGTGAAAGTATAGTGTAGCAAAACCATTGTATATTGTATAATTATTGTATAACTATAGTAAACATGTTTTGTAAAACCACAGTTAATTTTTATAAGGGTAGCTCCCTAAACCTGTTTTAAAACGATATTTTTTATAGATTAACATTTGTTAGCAGTTCAATACTTAAGTAAACAAAGATAAAACTACAATAGTCTGTTTACAGATGTAACAGACCTGCGCTTTAGGTCCTAAACAGGACAGATTTGTCTCTCTGCTCCACCTGGGCACTTCTACTTCAGTCTCGCGTCGTTTTGGCGGACGGCGGACGCGCGGATGCGCGGAGCGCGCGCGAGACGAAACGCGTGCCAGTCAAGACTAACCGATTTATGATTTATTAGAGTTTTACTATTGAATGGCTAATTCTGAAATAACCACTTTAGTACATTAGGCCGGCAACAAAAACAACAACAACAATATTAAATAATAATAATAAAAATTGGAGGGTAGCGGGCCAAAAATTCTCCCGATGGACAGTCCGCCCCTGGCGACTGCTGTGAGTGCAGGCAGCTAGGGACACCGGCCCTCGCGGCCAAAAAAACGGACCGGCCCACCGGGAATTCTCCCGGTCCTCCCGATTAGCCAATCCGGGCCTGACTGTGAGTTATAAAGTCAGAATTGAAACAAACTGTGAGATAAATTCCCTTGCATATTACATCTCGCAAAGAAAAAGTCACAATTGTGTGATCGCAATTCTTAGAACATCAGTCTTTTTTGCCCTTCAAAATTGGGCTTTATAATTCCCAATTGCGAGTTCATAATTCTGAGGGGGGAAAAAAATCAAAATTGTGAGTTCTCGTACTTCTGACTTTTCTTTCGCAATTGCGACTTTGTATCACGTAATTCCCAGAAAATAACCAAATCATTCTTTTGAGTTCAACAGTACTGGACCAACATGAAGGTGAGTAACATACAGTGAGACTTCACTGTATAACATGTCTTTTTCCTAATAAAGCATTCAGTCCATAGCAATGCTGAACATCACAGTACATAGATGTTACATTATACGGAGTAAAGCTCTCCAGAGAAGCTCAAACAACTCCTCCAACCCACAGTGGCCTATCTCCTAAAGCCTGGATCAAATCGCACTCTGATCCGAACTTACATGAAACCCAAAGAGCTCCATCTTGTTGGCACATCTCTACTTTTGAAGTGAAATACACATTAATGACCTCTGTCTGGCATCACTCGCTTGTCATTCTAAAGCATCATCCACCAGACACACGGGGGAGCCCCCTTCGCCTACTAAATGATACATCAAGACAGTTCATCCGTCAGCATTGGTTAGAAATTGATTAATCAAGAGTTGATTAGAGACAGAAGAAGAGAGGTCATTCGATTCATCATCCTAGCATGCTAGAAATTAAGTATCATTAAGTTACAGAGGATTTAGTACTTTAAAAATTGCACACAAGGAAAAGGAGAATGGTTCCAATTAGCACAATCTAAAGATAACTGACCTTTCCATGCGAGACAAGTTGCTGATTTAAAAAAAAAATTTGTTTATACAAAATCAACAATATTAATTGGTTAAATCATTGATGTGCGACCCTGACACCTTGTACATTTAGCAGTTGATGTTATATTAGGGCTAACATTCTAATAATTGTCCTTTAAGTGAAACCATCTACCAGTTCACATACACCTAGTCTCAGCCTCAGACGTCATGCCCACGGAACGTTGGCTAAACGTCTGATGTATAGACGTTTTTCCTGAACACGGAAGTAAGTCCGACTCTTAACTGAAAGAATGCTTTGCATTTCCGGTCTGCATTGTTTCTAGTCAAATTAGGGTATATTCCGAGCTAATAAACTAATGTTAAACCTATTCAAATGTTTTTAAAAGGCACATGGCTCCATAGCGCCATCACTTGGCAATGTCGCAATGACCGTCATTTGTCAGTGCCTCACTTTAATGAGTGTGTAGATGACACGAACCAGCGGAAGGTAGCTACATTAAAAACACATGGACGCTATTTGAATGGGTTCCTATGGAAACCGGAACAGAAAAGCATTCAATCTGACGTTAGAATTCGTAATGGCGGCGCTCATCGTTTACTCAGGAAAAAGGTCTATATGGTACGCTTAACTGGAAACACTTCAGGAATGTCGAAGTCGTCATCTGATTCGTTGAATTTTACTGGAATTCCAGGAGACACGAGTGTCGCGTTTATTTTCGGTCTGCCAGGAAACAAAGCACAGACTGATTTACTGGGCATTTTGCTAAAAGGTGCTTATGCAGACGCCATTGTTGTTATACACATTTGCGACGTTCGCGAACAAATTACTGACTTACTGCTTGTTCTCCCTCTTCTTCGTTATCTTTCAATGCTGGTTATTTCAATGACTGACTTGTTGCACACCAGTCTGTTGTTGTGGGGGCGTTTCCACGTACCGAAACGTGAAGCTGAACGAAACGAACTGTGATTGGTTGTTTGACATGTCGATCAAACGGTCGACATGTGGCGGGCGGGCCTTGGCCAATGAAAGCTGCCATGAATTCTGAAGGTCTGGCTACGCGAGACTAACATACACCTAGCAGACTCTGCAAAATGTGAATTATTTTACCAAAATAAGAGGGATCATAAAAGCATGTTTTTCTTTTTATTATTTAGTACTAACCTGAAGATGATATTTCATATTAAAAACCATTTACACAAGAGAAAATAAGTTGAATTTATAAAAATGACCATTCAAAAGTTTACATACACTTGATTCTTAATACTGTGTTGTTACGTGAATGATCCATAGCTGTGTTTTTTTTTTGTTTTTTTTATAGTGATAGTTGTTCATGAGTTCCTTGTTTGTTCTTAACAGTTAAACTGCCCGCGGTTCTTCAGGAAAATACTTCAGGTCACACAATTTGTTTTTTCAGCATTTTTGTGTATTTGAACCCTTTACAACAATGACTGTTTGATTGTGAGATCAATCTTTTCACACTGAGGACAACTGAGGAACTTATATGCAACTATTACAGAAGGTTCAAATGCTCACTGATGCTCCAGAAAGAAAAACGATGCATAACAGCAGGGCAGTTTAATTGTTCAGGACAACAAGGGACTCATGAACAACTATCACTAAAAAAAAAAAAAAATTAAAAAAAACACAGCTGTGGACCATTCAAGTAACAACACAGTATTAAGAATCAAGCCTATGTAAACTTTTGAATGGGGTCATTTTTATAAATTCAACTATCATTTTCTCTTGTGGACTATATGTAAACGTTTTTAATGTGAAATATCTTATTCAGGTCAGTACTAAAAAAATAACATGCCTTTAGTATGATCCTTCCAATTTTGGTAAGATTTGCAGATTCTGCAAGGTGTATGTAAACATTTATTTGTTAGTGTTAACAAGACCATTAGCATTTAGCATTTGGCCAGTGTTCTGTAGAGTGCAAAACAGTTAAGTGTTTAAAATGCTGACAAAGATTCATAATCAAGATCAACCAACAGTATCAAGAAACATGCACAGAGCGTTGCATTTTAATATCCCTGCGCTAACTGAAGCTGCTCAACAGTTTACCTTTGTTATTGCGGCGCTTTTGAACATGAAACGGTCACACATCAAGGTTTCAAGCAATAGAACAAGCAGCACCAAATGAATAATAATATGCAAAGAGGACATTGTCTTGGGTTAAAATTCACAACAGGTTTATGATCTGCATCCAAAATATACGTTTGAGTTTCAATTTAGACAAAAATGAGTAGATTCGGATTAGGCCAGATAATTAAATGGATTGTTAACCCAAAAACAAAAAAATTACCCCATGATTTACTCGTCCTCAAGCCATCCTAGGTGTATATGACTTTCTTCATTCAGACGAATACAATCAGAGTTAGAATACAATATGTCCTGGCTCTAAGCTTTATAATGGCAGTGAATGGTGGTTGAAATATCAAAAAAAAAAAAAAAAAAAAAAGGCCAAAAAAAGTGCATTCATTCATCATAAAAAATTAATCCACACAGCTCCGGGGGGTTAATAGAGGCCTTCTGAAGTGAATCGATGCATTTGCATAAGAAAAATATCCATATATAAAACTTTACAAACAATAATCTATAGCTTCCATCTACTGTTGTACTCATGCTCATGAGAGAGTGGTGTTCCAGCAGATGACGTATGATGTAGGCGTAGCATAAGCTTCAAAGAGAATATGCTAGTTGCACGGGAACCAAGTTTTGTTTACATCAGAGGAAACCAGTCTTCACTTGGTTTATATTGAAATTCTCTGACATTTTTCTTGACAAATCCTCATTTTGTACTTCTAATTCATGACTGGTGTTTTGCTCCATCTTATGCGCTTCTTCATTCATCGCTTCTCACTGGAGCTTCTGCTATGTCTACATTTTTAATTATGGATATTTTTCCTACACAAACACATCAATTAACTTCTGAAGGCCTTTATTAACCACTCAAAGCAGTGTGGAGTACTTTTTAATGATGGATGGATGCACTTTTTTTTTTAGGAAAATCCTGAACACTTTTTTAACGCCATTATAAAGCTTAGAAAAGCCACAGCATTTTTAATACAACTCCAACTGTATCCGTCTGAAAGAAGAAAGTCATGCACGCCTCGGACGGTTTGAGGGTGAGGAAATCATGGAGCAATTTTTATTTTTGGGTGAACTATCCATTTAAGTACCTCAGATGCAGTGCATTTACAAGGAGTCCTCTTAGACTCAAAACGTGACTAGTAATAAAGACCGAAGTCAAAAAAAGAAAAAAAGAAAAAAAAAAGAAAGTGAAATGCAAGCAATCAAATGACTCAGCTTGTCTTATCCTTGTAGCTCATCTCATTCCATTTCATTAAATAAGCAGCCTTGACACATTCCCCAGCTGCAGTTCAGTTGGCAACTTATATTGTGATCTTCCTGCGCCACGGCGCAAGCTATGATGGAGCATTATGTTCTTGTCCTAACACTTCTGCCAGTGTTCCAGAATGAGCCTGCCAATTCAAGAATACCCAGACTGGTGCTCCAAATACTAATTTCCCAGAGCATTGTGGGCTCAACTCAGAATCTGTTCAACCAACCGAACACTCCCAGACCCGGCAACCTGGGTAGCTGCTGATGTAATTGATCCATTTGTTTAGCAAAGAAAGAAAAACAAATTTAACCCCACTACTTCTGCCAAGCCAAGAGCTGTCAGTCATTTTCTTTGTCGAGTGGAAGAGGAGACAGTCACTTAAGTTGGCGAGTTAAAGTGAGGGCGTAAAAAAGTCCTTCACAGACAAATTGAAAGTGGAACACATTGAGTTTCGATTTAATAGCAGTTTAATTGGAGTCAGTGGCTTGCTTCAATGGCTTTTGTTCACGAGGTGGCCTCAGTTCTCATTCTTGAATTCCCACTATCACCAACACCAACTCATCCACCTGGAATGCTTGCACAAATGCGTACTACATCGGGAGCTTCATTAACCACTTCCATTTGACTGCACAGCTAAACACTATAACAATTTTCAGAGGAATAAATGAATGTCTGAAGAATGGATCAATAGAGCAAAGGTTTGGATCCAGTGGGAAACAGAAAGATGAGACAGTCAAAGACACACGCATACTCACCGAAGGTCAAAACTCACAGTGTTGAAAACACAGCTGAAGAGAATTCTGGGAAAAACTCTGACTTGGTTTGTGACTGACTCTGTGGCCTTCGCAGGACTGACAAAGAACAATCCCACAATGGTCTCTCAGGACATATTGATTGAGTTGGATTCAAGTGGCCTCTTTTTTCCTCCCCTTCCCCGGCTTTGAGTTTGCCTTCTCCTCCTCTCTCCCTTTCGGTTCTCCACTGCAGACAGAGAAAGTAACTACCTTTGGGGAGCCGCCGAGGGATAATATGTAGTTATGGCTGTTTCTTGCTTTTGTAGGAGTGGTGTAGAGTAGTCGAACAAGTGATCAGAAGTGTCAGTGTAGCCAGAATGAAGACAGAGGACAGGCTGGAGTTTTTCCAAGACCTTTTTTAACTCTTAAAGGTCAGAAGCATTAGCCTTCATTCTCAACAGTTGGTGACTGGATTGTAGGGTTCATCATTAGCTGTAAAGTGGACCTCAAAACATAAGGACCATTGATGATTTGCTGGTTGGGTGCTGCAAATGGAATCTGGTCTTGGATACTGGATGGAGTTGACTTTGCTTAGACATTTATTAACCCTAGAGTTCAAAAACCATCAGAAAGGTTGAGGGGTACTGGCACGTGAGGTTACCATACTGCAGGTCCAAACTTACAAACATGTGAACAGAGTTCACCGTCGCAAATCTATTTTCACAGCCACACGAGCCAGGATCGATGCACAGCCAGGAGTTGCCAGAGGTTTTTGTGGGGGTGTTTTTCTTGCATGTGTGAAGGGTGGAGAGAAAACCGAGGGAGACAAGACAAAAGAAAACACTGAGAAACAATGACAGATAGGGAATCAGACAAAAGCTAAAAGTAGGCGGAAAACTGGATGAGCATGCATTTTTTAATTGTTAGATTGGAATAGTTCATTCAAAAAAGCCAAATCTGTAAGTATTTACACCTTGTTATGTCATTCCAAAACGGTATGACTTGGAATGACATGATGCTAAGCAAATGCTAGTGATTTTCATTTATGGGCGACCTGCTGCTTCAAAGGGTTAGTTCACCCAAAAATGCAAATTGGGTCATTAATTACTCACCTTCATGTTGTTCCAAACCTGTTAGACCTTTGTTCATCTTCGAAACACAAATTAAGATATTTAATTTTTAATGAAATTCTAGAGCTTTCTGACCCTGCATAGACAGCAACGCAACTGACGTGTTCAAGGTAGTAAAGACATCAATAAATAGTCCATGTAACGTCAGTGGTTCAACCTTAATTTTATGAAGCTATAGTGCCTTGCAAAAGTATTCGTATGTTTTGAAAAACTGCTTTAAATTACACTTTTTCCCCACATCAGTGAATACTCCAAACACCATTTTGACAAAGCAAAAACAGAATAGTCACAACTTTGTACATTTTTTAAAACTTAAGAAATAAGAAAAAGAAATAAGTACATTGTATAAGTATTCATACCCTTAACTCAGTACTTTAAGCACCTTTACAGCCTCAAGTCTTTTTGGGTACAATGCAACAGGCTTTGTACAGGTACATCAGCATTTGGCAATTATCTGCCATTCTTCTCTTCACCTCCTCACCTCTCAAGCGCTGTCAGATTGGATAGCACAGGCACATATTTTCAGGTTTCTCTAGAAATGTTTGATTGGGTTCAAGCCCAGACTCTGGCTGGACCTCTCAAGGACATTCACAGAGTTGCCTATAAGCCACTCTTACTGTGTGCTTAGGATCATTGTCCTGTTGGAATGTGAACCTTTTGCCCAATCTGAGGTTCTGAATGCTCTGGACTGGGTTTTCATTAAGGCTCTCTCTATATTATGCTATGTTGAGCTTTCCTTTTACTCTGATTAGCCCCTCAGTCCCTGCTGCTCAAAAACAGCCCCACAGCAGGAGGCTACTACCAGCACACTTTACTTTAGGACCAATTCCAAGCGTGTATGTGTCTTCACTGAGGAGAGAATTGAGTCTTGCCACATTGCTATAAAGCCCATATCGGTGGAGTGTTGCAATGATGTTTCTCCTTCTGTAGGTTTCTCCTATCTTCACATATGATCATGAAGCTCAACTAGAGTGATCATCAGGTTCTTGGTCACCACTCTAACCAAAGCTCTTCTCCATTAATTGCTCAGTTTGGCCAGGAGGCCAACTCTAGAAAGAGTCCTGGTTGTTTCAAACTTCTACCATTAAGGTTAACGGAGGCTACATGCTTCTGTGAACCTTCAATGCAGCAGATTTTTTTCTAAACTCTTCCCCAGATCTCTGGCTTGGTGCAATCCTTTTTTTTCTAAACTCTACAGGCAGTATTTTTTACCACAGGGCTTGGTTTTTGCTCTGATATGCATTTTCAGCTGTTAGACCTTTTAAGACATGTGTGCCTTTCCAAATGATACCCATTCAATTGAATATGAATGCTCCTGAGCTAAATTTCAACTGTTTCAGATAAGGCTATGAATACCTATGCTCTCAGATTTCATCAAAAATACCTTAATTTGTCCTATGGGATTGGAACGACATGAGGGTGAGTGATTAATGACAGCATTTTCATTTTTTAGTGAACTATCTCTTTAAGTGCAGTATCCTTTCAGAGTGTGCTTTCCGGTTAAGTCACCTCCCAACTGAATTCTTTGTTCCATCTCTGGCCACACCAGAAATAGACCTGTTACAGCACTCGGATCTCTAGAGAATCACTGTCCCCTCTGGTCTGCGGGTCTCCAAATCAAACGCCTGTTCAGATTTGTTCAGTTCTAATGCCACAAGAGACCAAGACGGGAGGCCGCCAGAGTTATGGACACTCCATTTCCTTCCTTTTTCTTGATCCCTAATTCACTGGTTGGATTCAAGCAGTGCTCAACTGTCATCAGTTATTCATGACTGGTGGCTCGGACACTATCAAGATAATTGCCCCACTCAGATCAACAGCCAACAGTGGGGCTTGTGTAATATATGGGGCCTCATCTTCGATGAGCCTCAGCTGTGCTGTTTAGCATTAGCCACGCAAGAAGGTGATGTCACTGGTGATGAGCAGTAGATGAAGGCTGTCGCTTGAGGTGCTGAGTGTCGTCCCTCAAATCTGACAACTCGGTGATCTTTTCATACACAAACTCCAGACACATTTCCAGTCCTCGACCGGCAAAATGGATGGGTTCAGATATTGCTTTTTTTGCCATCATTGGGGCGCATGGCAATAAATACATTGGAGTGGAAGTGCTTGACATCCACATGCCATCTGCTCAGCCATGGGCCCTGCCAGAAAGGGAATAGGGTGGCATTTCTCAAGTTGACATGCGTGCCAGTGTTTTGAAGAAGCGGCGAAGGAGCTGGTTGAGGGTATAAAAAGGAAGAAAGAATAAAAAGAGAGAGAGAGAGGAAAAAAACTGTATTGCACCTCAGACATCTGTGATTAATTCCATCTTAAAGTGAGCATGGACTCACGAAGAGTAAATATCATTATTCTTTGTGTGGCTTGTGGCTTTTCTGTCAAGCACTATTTGCAAAGCTGCTAATAAAAAAAAAAGTGAAGAAACAAACCAGTTTAAGTCAAGAATTTGTTCTATTCTTAACACTTCATGTACTTAAAATGAAAGTTTACTGACGACATACTATGGTGAATAACACATGAATGCGGGTTTTGTTTTCTTTGTTTTTAAGAAACCGCAATACATTTTTCTCAGAATTCTTTGATGAATAGAAAGTTCAAAAGAACAGCATTTGTTTAAAACAGAACTCTTTTGCAGCAGGATCAATGTCTTTACTGTCACTTTTGATCAACTTAATCCATTCTTGCTGGGGAAAAAAGCAATTTCTTTCACAAAAACACTGACCCCGGACATTGTGTTTATAATATATTGAGGTTTCCTATTCAGTCTTGCCCACACCCAGTCGAAAAACTCTAAAAAGATAAACAGTTGCTTCAGGAAGATGCAATTCGAGCGTCTGCAAGTTGAAAAAGGATGACGTTTATTGGCTTTCGAATCGCTGCGGTATTCTTCCTGGAGCTATGCTTTGCTCAGCATTATGGGGAGTGGACAGGCAGAAAAAAGCATGAACTTTATTCACTTTGACAGGATACGTTTTATAAAGATTGTGAATACAGTGCTACCTGTGGGCGAATGCAGTTATGAACACCTCATGTGTGGCCTTTGGACTTAAAAACAGCCTCACAGTTAGTCCAAAAGTTGACAGCTTTGGTTTGTAAACCCTTTGATGAATCTGACAAGTTTCAAAATTGTGTTGAAATATGAATGTTGAGCCATATTACTGGCTGCATATCCATCTTGTGGTTTGAAGCCACGCCACACTGGCCTCATCCGGAGAATTAAAGAGGAATTGGCTGGTTAATCTCATCCTGTCCTACACAAATGAGTCAAACTTCGGCGAGAGATATCCAAGCCATTTGGGAATCTCCAGAGGGCAATGCCATAAAAGTGATGGCCCTGTTCCATTAAGAACAGATATAAAGACTCCAAGACGTCTTGGCCTGGAGCTGAACTGGAATAAACCCAGTGCTATAGAGATGTTCGAGTTCTGTCACAAACACAACATGTCACTTTTAGCTTGCTCCTTTATTCTACTCTGAATTCAGCAGGCAATTAATGAACATCCAGATGAATGATTAAGCAGGTTTTTGTTGACAGCTCTACAGTAAGAAACAAACGTTTTTTTTCTAAACAGGCAAAATTTGGGACGGTTGCTGGTTGGTTAGCTCTGTGCAACAGAGCATGGTGAATTCAGAGGAATGCGATTAAATGTACTCTTCACAAATTGTGTTGTATCCTAATGTGGGTGATAAAATGTGCCTAAAAATACACCTGCAGTGTTATTTAATTTAAAACAAACACTAAACAGTCTTTAAAGGAGAAGTTCACTGCCAGAATGAAACCATCCAAGATGTTCAAGTCTTTCTTTTTTTAGTCCCAAAGAAAGGAAAACATTCCAGGATTTTTCTCCAAATAGTGGACTTTGGTGGCCAACGGGTTGAAGGTCCAAATTGCAGTTTCAGTGCAGCTTCAAAGAAGTCTACACAGTCCCAGCCCAGGAATAAGGGTTTTATCTAGCGAAACGAGCAATAATTTTTCAAAAAAATAATATACTAATATAACCACAAATGTTTGTATTGCAATAGCTTTGCGATGTGCGTCTTCACACATTATGTAATCACATTGAAAAAGTCATGAGCGTTTAGTTTTTCGTCTGTGTACTTTGGTTAAAAAAGGTAGGGTAGGGCGAAAAACGCCATCGCATTTTCTATTCCAACTTCAAAATAGTCATTGACATTTTTTGAAAAAACTAAAATGGGTCTTGTAAGGGCCGTTTGACTGTTTTTGCACGTTCGCTTTGTAAACACTGGGTCGGTACTTCAGCCTACCTCACACATGCGATTACACAATGCACAAAGTCGAGCTAGTGCAAGACGAGCATTTATGGTTAAAAAGTATATTATTTTTGATTTCCTTAGAAAATGTTCAATCGTTTTGCTAGATAAGACCCTTATTCCTTAGCTGGGAATGTGTAGACCCCATTTGAAGCTGCATTGAAACTGCAATTTGGACCTTGAACCCACTGATCCCCATTGAAGTCAACTATATGGAGAAAAATGCTGGAATGTTTTCCTCAAAAACCTTGATTTCTTTTCAACTAAAGAAAGAAAGACATGAACATCTTGGAAGACATGGGAGTGAGTAGATTTGAGAGTGAACTTCTCCTTTAAGGAGCTTCAGTTTCTCATTACAAAGTTTTAGTTATGTATTCCATGTGTTAGCTGAAGATTTTCCAGATTATTAAAACCAACATCAGTTTGCACTATGGTGCCATCATTCAGACACAAGTCTAGAGTATAAAATGTAAGCATATACAAACATGTAAATCTGAAGCAGTAATAAGAGAATGAATACAGGCAAAATAAATAAGACTACTTGAAATCAAGTGTGCAATGCCCTGCTGTAGTCCAGTGAAGATGTTGTGACATTTACTTTATCTTATTACTCATATTTCATCACCACATGATGTCACATATTGAAACTCTCCAGCTGCTGTTTACTAGTCAAGACCACTTTCATTCCCAAAGATTAAAAAATTGTGGTGGCTTGTGATTTATTTGCTTAAACTTGTTGTCATTCGCATCTGACATTTCAAATGATTTCTGCAAGCTAAACTCTGAATATGATTCCCATGTAATATGGTTATTTTGTGTCACACTGTTAGTATGGGTGAAAATTACCAGAAGCTTAATAACAATATATTACATCAGTTTTAAAAAGGTCATGACATGAGAAATCAAATTTGCCTTGATCTTTTGGCATATAAGACGTCACCTGGGCGCAGTCGTTTGCATAAACACTGCCTTCAGAGTAAGACATCGACGAATAGTCATCTTCTTTCCACAGGCCCCGCCCACTGGCGTTCAGTCGCTTAATGGCTTGACCCTTGATTACTCTAAATGTGAATGTCACGTCACGTCAAAAATCCAGAGGATTTTGAGGCACTTTTAATCAAACAGAACCTTAAACTAAGATTTGAATAGGGGTGTACTCTCAGATAATAAGGTTTAATGGCACAGTATGCAGATTTCTATATTATGCCACCTCAGCAAAATGGAGAAAAGATAGAAAGAGAAGCTAAATTGGGAAATGCAAAAGATCACTGGGTCATTCAAGCTAAAAAAATCTAGGCCCTAAGTGACCTTTAAAGCCAAATTAGCAGCATATTTCAGTTTATTATATATGCTTGCATAGATAATCTACAAATAGAGTTTGAATAATCAAATCTCAAAACGTTTTGGACCCATTTACACCTGTATTTAGCACTGTGAACTTGCGAAAGGACTACGCAAGACAGATGTACACAGGCTCTCAGACTGACATCTTGTCACATCTCTTTGTCTTTCTCACTAAAGAAGGGAAAGCAACAGTTGGAGCAACAGATGGCTCAAGAAGCAAAAACTAAAGACTGCTCTGCTGGTGACGCAATGAGGAAACTTGAGAGAGAAAAACATCCTTTCGTACTGTACAGACATTCATCCTCCTAAAATGTGAATGGTGACAGCTAACTAGCTTAGGTTTTTGAATGCCAATTTAATAAGCATTCAATAAACATAAAACACCTTTAAAAATCTGAAAATTCACACATATAGTTTCAACAAGTTTCAAAGTCAAATCAAAAGCTCATCTGGCCCAAAGACAACAAGACAAGTCCATCAACAAATCAATCCTTGTAAAAACTCAATTAATCCAACAAACACAAACAAGCACATTGGGCAAAGCTTCAAATAATAAGATTAAAGAAGCCTACTTTGTTGTATATGGACAGATAAACACAGTCCAGTGGCAGCCTTGAGAGATTTCGCTTCTTCATACATCCAGCACACACATGTAAAGACCTTCCACAAGTCCCAAAAGCACCCAGGTGGACATAAAAAATTCAATCAAACCCTTTCCTGAAGAGATGTGGTTTGGGGGTGTTTCTTGTTCTGTATAAAATCCACCTGGAAGAGTTTTGTGTTTGTATTCCATTCCACATTGTTTGGCATCTACCTGCATTGACTGACTGAGTGTTTGATTGGCAAGGCCTCTTAAAGGGAAAGTGCTAAAATTTCAGTTTTAAAGGGCTAGTGCATATTTATGCCAGACCTCCACAAGTAAAGAGTAGAATGCTCTAGTCTTGATCTAACTTAAATTATATTGCATTTATCATAAATATAACTTAAAACAGTTACTTTACACCATTAAAAACAAATATTGATATAAAATAATATAATATTATATTTACTGACTGCTGGTCAAAAGTTTATGACCAGTTATGTTTTATTTTATTTTATATATATAAGTCTCTTACGCTCATCAAAGCTGTATTTCTTCATCAAAATACAAAATACAATAAAAACAGTAATTTTGTGAAATATGTGAAATAAAATGTATTTATTTCTGTGATAACAAAGCTGAATTTTCAGCATCATTACATATTAGAATGATTTCTGAAGGAAGTAATGGCTGCTGAAAATTCAGTTTTGCCATCATAAAAATAAACTATATTTTATATATATTAAAATAAATAAAAGGACATTTTAAATTGTGATATTTTACATTATTACTAGCTTTACTGTATTTTTGTTCAAATAAATGCAACATTGGTTAGCGTATACAACACCTTTTCAAAAGTATTAAAAAAGCGTATTATTTTAAACTTTTGATCGTAATTGTATATGTAGAAAAATACGATTTATTAAGTATTTTTCTTTGATTTTATTTATTCTATAACTTTTAGTTCAGCATATTTATTAAATGCATTATTTATTTGTTACTGCCTAATTTTGTGGCAAAAAAAGGTGTTTTGAATGTGAAAGAGACATTGTGTGTGTGAAGAACAATTGCATAAGTACTCTACTGAGTCAGAAAGTGAAGCGTTGTGATTCAGCCTTTGTAAGATCCATTTCCCTCTGTCTGTTTCTCACCCTCTCTGAGTAACAGCGTGTGTGTGGCCTCAGTGTGGGCGAAAAAAGACACTCCCTCTTTATTACAATTTTTCCCTGTTCCTCACACTTACCGAACAGAAGAATACAAGCTAAAGCAGAAACCCGTCACACTGCCACAAACCTGCAGCCGAGTCGTTGCCTGCGCTATGACAGAAAGAGCAAAGTGTGAATAAATTACACCTCAGAGGGAACGCTATTCTAGATTTAGCTTTTGAAACAAACAGCGAGTGAATTAAATCATAGGGTGCGATCAGAGTGGTGGTCACTTAATGGTCAAACACACAAGAGCTGCTGGCTTTTTCCCAAGGAACTGGAGAGTTACTGAATTGATTTTTGCTCACCGTTCTGGCTTTGAGTTACATATATCCTTTAGTCAATGTAGTATAAATCGCTTTGGTTGAAGAGTGTTTGCTACAAGCCAATTAACCACAATTAACTACACATTAGCAATTCTATGAACTGGTTGGCTCTTACAGTTAGGCAAGGTGATTTTAAAGGTGCCATAGAATGGAAAACTGTGTTTACCTTGGCATAGTTAAATAATAACAGTTCATTACATGGACATTGGTTACCATGAGTCTCAAACACCATCGTTTCCTCCTCCTTATATAAATCTAGTGTTTACAAAAGACCACCGAAAAATAGGTCAATTCCAACATAACACCGACTGTTACGCAACATCCCTGTGATCGTTAATAGTTACGCCCCCAACATTTGCATCGCCCAATCATCGGTAACGTCAGCACATCAGTAAAACAAGGCAAGCCACTGAAGGGACACGGTTAGCTTAATGCTAGCGCTAGCCTGTTACATTGCAGTACAAAAGATATCACTTACCACATAAACAGAGAGATGACTGCACTGATGATGGTGAATGATGGAGAAATAACTGTGCTGATGATGGCGAATGATTTACAGATCCCGAGTATCACTGTCAAGCAGCTGAACTTGTGTGGTAAGTAAGCACTCCCTCTGCATTATAACTTTACACAGAGCACATACGATCACAGTAATGAGACTAAAATGTTGGCGATTCAAAACGGCAGATTCAACAAACCACATATTAAAAGCGGCTAGAGCTCCTAATTAAATATAAATTTTTATCAATGTGCCAGCTATAGAGATGAGTAGCTCTGTGAAACAGCCAATCAGAGCAGAGCTCATTAATATTCATGAAGCTTCCAAATAAGGCACTAACAGAGCATTTCATTCTAGGGACAAATTCTAGGGTTGTAAATGGACCTGTAAAACCATTTCTGGAGATTTTTTGCCCGTTCCTATGCCATATACATTCTATGTAGATATCAGAGAACAATTTAAAATATTCTCTCAATGCATTCTATGGCACCTTTAATTGTATTAATTCTGTTAGATATATAATGTGATGATAAATTGCACCTCAACTAAAGTATAAATTTTCATGTATGCTGGGAATTACGTTTTTGGAGGGCAACATAGTTGACAGAATGTGCTTTAAAAAAATACAGCAGATACTTCTACAAATATTCACGTTTGAATCATTATATAGAATATATTTAAATATACACATTTACAACAGTTCTTTCTGGTACTTGAATCCGACTGGCTGAGAGTCTTTTTAAGCAGTGCAATATTCTAGTGATATCAGAACTCCAACCGTTTCAGCGTTTGTATCACAAAATATTCAAATATTGCGGTTTGTTAATAAAGATATCGTCTCTTTGAAAATTTGCTTTGACTTTTTTTGGTCAGCAGCCGTTCAGCCCTCATGAACCCGCTGAGAGCAGCCTTACCTCAGTCAGATCTTCTGGAATTTGCCACTTGTTCTGATGTCTCTATAGTGGTTAAAAATGAGATATAATTCGTTTTCGGTAAATCTAACATCCTGCGGCCACATATCATCACACTCCTTGAAACTGATTGGCTGAGAGGAGTGCGATATTCTAGTGATATTAGAACTCCAACCACTTTACTATTTCTATTACTGCGCTTGCAGTATTTCTCACAGCGAGTGTCAGGGCGGACACCCAAATCCACTATAATTTCATAAATAATACTGTTTTTGTGTCACAGAATGTACTTTTAAGATATTTTAGGTGAGAATGTACTTGTTTACACTTCAAATTTGCAGTTTGTAAATAAAGATAACATCTATTTGAAAATTTGCTTTGAGGTTTTCGGAGATGTGCGCTCCAGGGCGGCAGTGGGCTTTCAGTGCTCATTAACCTGCCAAGACCAGCCTTACCTTGGCCAGTTCTTCAGGATTTTTCCACTGACTCTGATGTCTCTATAGTGGTAAAAATAAATAAATCTAACAGCCTGCAGCCTCGTGCCTACAGCCTAATATCACATTCCTGGAATCTGATTAGATAAGAGGAGTGCGATATTCTAGTGATATAAGAACTCCAACCACTTCACCGTTTGTATTACTGCGCTTGCGGTATTTCTCACAGAGTGTCAAGGCAGACACCTAAATCCACTATAATTTCATAAATAATAGTGTTTTTGTGTCACAGAATGTACTTTTAAGAATTTTTAGGCAAGAATGTACTTGTTTAGACTTCAAATATGCCGTTTGTTAATAAAGATAACATCTATTTAAAAAATTGGCTTTGACGTTTTCGAAGATGTGAGCTTCAGGGCATCAGCAGGCGTTCAGCGCTCATGCACCTGTCAAAAGCCGCCTTACTTCGGCCAGATCTAATATAGCCTTACTTCGGCCAGATATAATTCATTTTGGGTAAATCTAACAGCCTGCGGCCTCCTGCCTACAGCCGAATATTGCACTACTTGAATCTGATTGGCTGAGAAGAGTGCAATATTCTAGTGATATTGGAACTCTGAACGTTTCACCATTTGTATCACTCCGTTAGCGGTATTTTTCAAAATAAGTGTCATGGTGGACGTTCAAATCCTTTTGTGTCACAGATTGTAATTTTAAGAGTTTTTAGGCGAGAATTTATTTGTTTAGACTTGTGCGATTTGTTAATAATGATAACATCTATTTTAAAAAATTAG
Source organism: Garra rufa (assembly GCF_049309525.1). Taxonomy (NCBI): domain Eukaryota; kingdom Metazoa; phylum Chordata; class Actinopteri; order Cypriniformes; family Cyprinidae; genus Garra; species Garra rufa. The sequence continues at coordinate 15,338,135 of NC_133385.1, forward strand.
CTTCAGCGTTTCCGAAGATGTGAGCTTCAGGGCATCAGTGGGCATTCAGCGCTCATGAACCTGTCAAAAGCCGCCTTACTTCGGCCAGATCTAATATAGCCTTACTTCGGCCAGATATAATTCATTTTGGGTAAATCTAACAGCCTGCGGCCTCATGCCTACAGCCGAATATTGCACTACTTGAATCTGATTGGCTGAGAGGAGTGCAATATTCTAGTGATATTGGAACTCTGAACGTTTCACCATTTGTATCACTCCGTTAGCGGTATTTCTCAAAATGAGTGTCATGGTGGACGTTCAAATCCTGTTGGGTCACAGATTGTAGTTTTAAGAGATTTTTAAGTGAGAATTTACTTGTTTAGACCAAATGGTTTGTTAATGAAGATAACATCTATTTAAAAATTTGCTTCGACATTTTCGGAGATGTGAGCTCCAGGGCATCAGCGGCTATTCAGCACTCATTAACCCACTGAGAGCAGCCTCACCTAAGCCAAATCTTCCATAATTTGCCGCTGGCTCTGATGTCTCTATAATTGTTAAACATGAGATATAATTACCTGCAATATTGCTTTCCCTACTGACCAAATATTACAAAATGGGGCTGATTATAATAAGAGACTTAAACTTAATATATTTTTTAATGGTAATTACGGTATATATAATCGCTACTTTACAAATTACAATAAATTCTTATGTCAAATATGCAAATAATTATTTTGAACCTATTTATTTTGAAAAATCTTGGTTTTCACAAAAAATATTAAGCAACTCGACATCGCTAATATTATCAAATGTTTGTTGCACACAAAATCAGCATATTATATTGATTTCTGAAGGATCATGTGGCACTGTAAACTGGAGTAATGATGCTTAAAATTTAGCTTTGCATCGCAGGAAAAAATTACACTGTAAAATATATTTGAATAAAAAACTGTATTTTTTAAATTGTACAGTTATTTCACATTCGATGTACTGTATGTTTAATCAAATAAATGCAGCTTTGTTTTTTCAATACCACAAATAACTTCATAATCACCTACCTAATTACCTCATTATCATCAAAAGACTGTCTAAGAAATAATGATTCTTCTGAGTCCATATAATTTATGGCTGGTATATTGTCTGTTATGGACAACTGACAACACAAAACAAAAATTGTGGAATAGGACTCAGTAGAAATGCAATAATTGTCAATATATTTATATAGTGTATGTTTAACAGTGGCATCTGACTAAATGAAGACTTCCGCAGGAATTTGCATTCATGAAGCACCAGTGATTTAGCATTTACTTCTTTAACGCCAACTATGTGTCATCCAATGGGGAGACTCAATTCCCGTGTGGAAACAAAATGACAGAATCAGCCTCATAAGATGACGTGTTCGGGTATTTTTTTGCTTCTGTTTTTTAACGCCAAAGGGCGTTGAGTTGCACTCTGTCTAATGTTAAGGGTGAAATATTACCATGTCCCTCATTCGAGCCAATTCATCAATGTCAAGAATCCATTTTAGGGCCCCCATAGGGACAATTTTGTTTTCTACTAGCAGAGCTCACGTCTTTTAACCAACCAGATAAACCTTTTTAAAACCCCACTGCCGTTCTCAGGAGGTTGATGGGTGTGTCCTGGATGACTCCAACAAGGCTGGTAGAACATCTGCTGGTAATGGAGAAGATGGACCTCCACAAAGTGGGGTCAAAAGATGAAGATTACAAGCCGGGAGACAACGGCTCTCTGCGGGCCGTGACAGTGGGCTCTTCGGATCCTTTTCCTGTCATACTGCAGATCGAAGAGAGCGGGGAAGGTCTTGGTTCTGCTGACCTGCAATCAGTGCAAAGACGCACATATATACAGCTTGAGTTTCAGTTCACAATGCCAGAAAACCTTCCTTTTGTTGTCAACATAGCTCAAATCTACTATTACACCTGTCAAATCAATTGGCAGTTGCAAAACGAAAAGCATATATAGAGAGCATAAAGGTCATTTTACTGCTTTTATTACAAACCTGAGTACTTCTAATCGAAACAACACAAATAATTCCCAAAGGCAGTACCATGCTGATCTTATTTTTTTAAAAGACCATAACAGCATAATTGACCTCTTAAAAAAAAGGAAAAAAGAAACGGGACCGTATGGGACGGAATGTATTTTCAAGATTACATATAAAAATATCACTAGAACGAATGATGAAATAAAATTAGAGCCATTTCAATTCAATCACAAGTGCGTTCGATGTCTTTGTTTTTGATAAGAAACAATAATCACCTCCTACTAAAAAAACACTCTCCAAACATTAGGCTCCTTTTTATCATTTTTGTCTTGTCTATACGGTAATGCTCACATTTTTTAATAGATTATTTTGTATGCCAAGCATTTGAAGCTTGTGTTGAGATGTGTGGGAGTGGGCGAACAATATTTTCATTAAACAGCACAAAACTGCTTTCTTTGGAACCTATTTTAGGAAAAACTTCTGAAATGGTGGCAGCGTTTCAAAACTTTCCAAGTTATGAATACATGTATAGCATTATTTAACATTATTATTAATGTGCGTGTTCCTTTGTTCATTAAATAAAAGGTTCTAGTTCAGGGAATTACATTAATCAAAATAAGTCAGTCGGAGTCAGAATTATAGTCTTTTATACAATAATGTGAAAGATAATTTAAACATGGGAAATTGAAATGCGGTGCCTTGATCCTGCTGTTACTGAATCAAATATGAAAATAGAGGAGATCATCTGAGAAAATTAAAATCATAAATATAACTGGCATCTTATTTTTTCAATTGCTGTCTCCAAACATAATGTGTCTATTTTTATTTCAGCCACATAATAAGTACATGACAAGCTCTCATGAGCACATAGAGGAAAAGAGTTATATATAAAATAATTTAGTTTTTTAATTTAATGACAGAAAAGAGTTTATCATAATAAAATAAATAATACAATTATAAGTCCTAAAGAACACTTCCTTTGGTAATTGCATGCTGGGGATTGTCTTAAGAGAAGCTTAAAATATGATTAATTTAAAGTGTAACATATAATCCTGTTTAAGCCACAAAAACATTAAAAACCAGCAAGTGGGGCCCATTGCTCAGTAGGCTGTGACAAACCTAAACCATGTTAAGCTTTAAAAAATGATAAAGAAAACATTAGACATTGTGGCCAGAAGACCACTGGTGAAAATCCTATACTTTTATTTAATGCAATTTATTTCATTATGAATTGTATTATCAGAATAACTGCTTTAAAAAAAGTACTCACTCTCAGGCCATCTAAGATGTAAATAAGTTTTTGTTCATCAGAACAGATTTGAAGAAATTTAACGTCACTTGCTCACCAATGGATCCACTGCAGTGAATGGGTGCCGTCAGAATGAGTTCAAAAAGCTGATAAAAACATCTTAAAAATCCACAAGTAAAGACTTTGTTCAAACCATTGATTCTGTTTAAAATGCAAGTCTTCTATTTATAATATTGCTTTATTCAGTGAAAAAAGGATAGAAATATGCAAACATTAAGCACCATATAGAAGCAAAAACAGTCTGAAACAGTTGTGAACATATATGTTGGTGGATTTTGTTGTGAGAGGACAAAAGGGAATGGACTTTTTCACTGGAGGAAGCGTTTTTATGCTTATTGGACAACTGTTTGGACTCTTATTCTGATGGCACCCATTCACTGCAGAGGATCAATAATGTAATGCAAAGTTGCTCTAAATGTGATGAAGAAACACATTGATCTACATCATGGATGGCAAACATCTTCAAAAAATATTAATTTTTTGGGTGAACTATTCCTTGAATTCCCATTCAAGTTTGGGTGCATGGGTGCCGTCAGAATAAGAGTCCAAACAGCTGATAAAAATAAGTGAAAAGCTGCATGTTTGTAAGGAAAAAAAATCAATCATTAAATTGTTTTCGATTATAAACAGTGCTTGATCACTGTATATTTCTCAGCTGATTCAGATGAGATGACGTTTTCATTAGAGAAATAAATATTTTGGATAGAAGACTCCTATTTTAGCCGAAAGCAGCAGTTTGAAAAAAAAAAAAAAAAACTTTATAGTGATGGATTTCACTTCACAAGATGTTAATGAATGGACTGGAGTCATGTGGGTTATGTGTGGATTATGATTGTGATAGTTTTTTTATTAGCTGTTGGACTCTTATTCTGACGGCACCCACTCACTGCAGAGGATCCATAATGTAATGCAAAATTTCTCTGGATGTGATGAAAAAACACATTTATCATCATGGATGGCACTTTTCGTTTTTGGGTGAACTATTCATTAATTTCCATTCAAGTTTGGGTGCATTGGTGCCGTCAGAATGAGAGTCCAAACAGCTGATAAAAAAAGGGAAAAGCTGCATGTTTGCAAGGAACAAATCTATCATTAAATTGTTTTCGATTATAAATGGTGCTTGATCATTGTATATTTCTTTGCTGATTCAGATGAGATGGCGTTTTCATTAGAGAAATATATATTATATATGTATATTATATTATGAATAGAAGACTCATATTTTAGCTGAAAGCAATAGTTTGGATGAAAAAATCTTTTTAGTGATGGATTTATTTATTGCAAACATGCAGCTTTTCGCTTCATAAGATGTTAATTAATGGACTGAAGTCATGTGGGTTACTTGTGGATTATTGTGATGTTTTCAGCAGCTGTTTGGACTCTCATTCTGATGGCACCCATTCACTGCAGATGATTCATAATATAATGCAAAATTGCTCTGAATGTGATGAAGAAACACGTTGATCTACATCATGGATGGCAAACATCTTAAGCAAATTTTCATTTTTTGTGTGAACCATTACTTAAATTCCTGTTCAAGCTTGGGTGCATGGGTGCCGTCGGAATGAGAGTCCAAACATCTGATAAAAACAAGTAAAAAGTTTTGTTTAGTCATGTGGGTTACTTGTGGATTATTGTGATGTTTTTAGCAGCTGTTTGGACTCTCATTCTGACGGCACCCATTCACTGCAGAGGATTCATAATCTAAAGCAAAATTTTCATATTAAGGTGGACTATTCCATGAATAGTCTATCCATAATATTTATTTCTCCAGTAAAAATGTTGTCTCATCTGAATCAGGAGAGAAATATGCAAAGATCAAGCACTGTTTATATTTTAAAAAGATTTAATAATGGATTTGTTCCTTACAAACATGCAGCTTTTCACTTGTTTTCATTAGCTGTTTGGACTCTCATTCTGACGGCACCCATGCATCCAAGCTTGAATGGGACTTCAAGAAATAGCTCAGCCAAAAATGAAAATTTGCTTAAGATGTTTGCCATCCAAGATTAAAGATGAATTTAAAGATGAAAAAAGTTTTGCATTAGATTATGGATCCTCTGGAGTGAATAGGTGCCATCGGAATTCGAGTTCAAACAGCTGATAAAAACATCACAATAATCCACAAGTAACCCACACGACTCCAGTCCATTAATTAACATCTTGTGAAGCGAAAAGCGGCATGTTTGCAATAAACATCATTAAGAAGTTTCATTCAAACTGTTGATTTCAGCTAAAATATGAGTTACATTACATTATGGATCCTCTGCAGTGAATGGGTGCCGTCAGGATAAAAAAAAAGTGCTGAGCAAGTGCCATTATGCAAAATTTCACCAAATCTGTTCTGATGAAGAAACAAACTCATCTACATCTTGAATGGGCTTTATTTCCAAGTTTAAATTCTATTTTTAATCACAGATTTGAACCAACTGCACTTTTCCAATGGTTCAGTCACTTTAAAAGAGAAACACACAGTTCTTTTGACCTCTACGTGCACATTCCACTTTTTTGCCTGAAGCATCACCAACCATAAACCAGTGACAGCCAGAGACTCCATCCCGGCACAGTGTTGCCTGACCTTATCTACTGAACATTAAGCATCTGCCTTTGCCCAAACTAAAGCCATTTATCCGTGCCCTATTCAATTATTTCTTTCTATCTTGAATCATAGCGGAGCCCAAAATGGGTAAAGATGTCCATTAAAGGGCTTGCAGGGTCCCACATTTGGCCTCCGAGTTGCTTCATACTCCCTGCAATGAATAGCAATAAAACCGAAAGGCCCGGCAATTATGGGGCTTTATGACCTAGCCGAAGTGAATCATCTCAGGCCACAACAGAGACCACATCCTCTGCCACGTCCCCCAGCTAAAACATTCCCTCCTGCAACTAATGGCAGCAAATGGAGATGCACTGACAGTTAGTATGTGGTCTGATCTAATAACCGCATCACTCGCGCTGTAATGTTTCTGTTAGGGAATCATTTGCACCAAAATACAACAAGGAAACACTGTGTTTGAAACAAATATAAGCAAAATGGACTCACTATTGGAATAATAATTGTTTTTCAGGGTGACATCTGTAAAGGAACATTTGCAGGGCCCCTTCGTGATAAACCCCACATGTTTGTTGTGTAATTTCATTCATATAGGCAACAACACGTACAGCTAAAAACATTTTCTCCATGTGAGCACACACAGCTTGAATGGGAACTCAAGGAATAGTTTACCCAGAAATGAAAGTTTGCTTAAGATGTTTGCCATCCAAGATGTAGATGAAGTTGTTTCTTCATCAGATTTAAAGAAATTTTGAGTTACATTATGGATCCTCTGCAGTAAATGGGTGCCGTCAGAATGAGAGTCCAAACAGTTGTCCAAAAAGAGTCCGATAAGCATAACAATGCTTCTTCTAGTGAAAAAGTCCATTCCCTGTCATTACTTGTAATTTTTTGACATGTTTTTATCAACTATTTGGAATCAAACACACACACACACACACACACACACACACACACACACACACACACACACACACACACACACACACAGACACTGTAATTGGCAAAAGAAAAAAAAACACTGACATTTCCTAAATGGAATGGCCAAGTTCACAAACGAACACCTGTAAATATTGAAATTACATCTGATCTCCCACCTAAACTAATATACGAATCGTGATATGCCATAATTGATTACACTGCGCATACACGTCGCCTTTGGCACGCGCACCCCACCTTCTAGGAGAGATAGAACTGCTGGGAATAGTGTGCTGCAGGCATTGTATTAAAAGGTCACACACTCTCACACACACAAACACCAGCCCAGGACTCAATTAGTGTAATGCACTGGCTGGAGCAAAGGTGTTCATTCAGGTAAAAATGAGGTGTCTTACTCTCTCTGAAGTATTTACAGCCTCTTGGAGCTGCGAGAATGAAGGATGGACTTTGGATAGAGGAGACGCTGCGCTGGCTATAGTCCAACTCAATTGCGCTCGTTCATTTCCTTCCCCACCTTCCTCTTAAAGGATTACTTCCCCCAAAAAAAGAAAATTCTGGCATCATTTACTCACCCTCATGTCATTACAAAACCGTATGACTTTATTTCTTCCGTGGAACAGAAGAGGAGATGCTTAGTGGGAGAAAAATAAGCCTATTATTGTGCCTTTTTTCCACACAATTACAATGAATGGGGGCTCAAGCTTGAACAAAAAGGCAAAAGTATCATAAAAGTCTGAAATAACAATCTTCTGAAGCCATACGATAGCTGTGTGAGACAGAAATTTCATTATCTACTCCTCCGTGAGCTGTTCGTTCAAAAGTGATCCGGTTTTCGAGTTCAAATCACTGACTCAGTCATTTGGTCATTATTCAGTGAGTTGAAAGCAAGAACTGAATCAGACGTGAACGACTGCGTTATGAACTGAATTAACTGATTTACTGAAGAGTTCAAAAGAAATATTTGTTTACTAATCTGACATATTTAGGCCTACTTCTGTTTACTTAATATATTTTCTTTTTTTGGGTACCTATACCTTGAAGAGTCTTTAGCAAGTCTCCTCTGTGATCGTGATCGCGATCTGTGCTGCACAAGATGTTGTTAACGCTTTTGTTTTGTGTTGTGTTGCAGTATCGTTCAAAAGTGGCGGGAGTCCCTAGTGTCTCCCGTGGTTTTTAAGTGTGGCGGTCCTGAGGGAACTGCGATGTCTGATCGGAGATGGGTTGATTTAACGCTAAGCTGATAAAGAACGATAAAGCCTATGGGGAATGATAAGTACACTTGCTTCTTGTTGACGTAAGACTGAGGTCATTTTTTAATCTGATTTTATTCTATTATCAGCTTTGATAGTGAGAGCTGATCTGACAAAGAGAGAGGCAAAAACCTGAAAGGCGATTTAGTTCGGCATTCATTGTTATTTAACCATTTATTTGACTACTTTTCCTTCTGATTTACAGTTTTTAAGCTGAAGTAGATGGGATTCTAATTTTTTAATAAACTAGAATGTTGTGGAAAAGTTCATTTATTTCAGTAATTCAACTCAAATTGTGAAACTTGTGTATTAAATCAGTTCAGTGCATACAGACTGAAGTAGTTTAAGTCTTTGGTTCTTTTGGTTGTGATGATTTGGCTCACATTTAACAAAAACCCACCAATTCACTCAATCTCAACAAATTAGAATATGGTGACATGCCAATCAGCTAATGAACTCAAAACACCTGCAAAGGTTTCCTGAGCCTTCAATGGTCTCTCAGTTTGGTTCACTAGGCTACACAATCATGGGGAAGACTGCTGATCTGACAATTGTCCAGAAGACAATCATTGACACCCTTCACAAGGAGGCTAAGCCACAAACATTCATTGCCAAAGAAGCTGGCTGTTCACAGAGTGCTGTATCCAAGCATGTTAACAGAAAGTTGAGTGGAAGGAAAAAGTGTGGAAGAAAAAGATGCACAACCAACCGAGAGAACCGCAGCCTTGAGAGGCTTGTCAAGCATAATCGATTCAAGAATTTGGCTGAACTTCACAAGGACTGAGGCTGGGGTCAAAGCATCAAGAGCCACCACTCACAGACATGTCAAGGAATTTGGCTACAGTTGTCGTATTCCTCTTGTTACGTCACTTCTGAACCACAGACAACGTCTGAGGTAGCTTACCTGGGCTAAGGAGAAGAAGAAATGGACTGTTGCCCAGTGGTCCAAAAGTCCTCTTTTCAGATGAGAGCAAGTTTTGTATTTTATTTGGAAACCAAGATCCTAGAGCCTGAAGGAAGGGTGGAGAAGCTCATAGCCCAAAGTTGCTTGAAGTATACTGTTAAGTTTTCACAGTCTGTGATGATTTGGGGTGCTGATTTCATTTTCCAGCAGAATTTGGCACCTGCCCACACTGCCAAAAATTGGTTAAATGACCATGGTGTTGGTGTGCTTGACTGGCCAGCAAACTCACCAGACCTGAACCTGAACCTGAATAGAGAATCTATGGGGTATTGTCCAGAGGAAAATGAGAAACAAGAGAAAAAAATGCAGATGAGCTGAAGGCCACTGCCAAATAAACCTGGGCTTCCATACCACCGCAGCAGTGCCACAGACTGATCACCTACATGCCATGGTGAATTGAGGCAGTAGTTAAAGCAACAGGAGCCCTTACCAAGTATTGAGTACATATACAGTAAATGAACATATTTTCCAGAAGGCCAAAAATCACTAAAAAAAAATTTTTTTTATTTTTTTTATTGGTCTTAGGAAGTATTCTAATTCGTTCGAGATAGTGAATTGGTGGGTTTTTGTTAAATATGAGCCAAATCATCACAATTAAAAAACCAAAGACTTAAATTACTTCAGCCTGTGTTCATTGAATTTATTTAATAGATGAGTTCCACAATTTGAGTTGAATTACTGTTTTTTCCCCCGATTAGTACAGGCCAAAACATGACCATAATTGACCATTTTCAGCAGCAATAATCAGCTAAACATGCAAGTTTCGTTCGGTTCAGTAGCATTGTTTACGTTCAGGGCCGCCAACATGGCCGATTCATGACGCGTTGTGAAAACACTCTATATCATAAAAGCATAGACTGGTAGCATGACTTCAATTTTAATATTGCTTTTACAACATTTCACCAAACACCATATGAATATTAAGTAACTTACATTTTAGACGCATAATTGGCAAGTACTTTATGTATTTTTTTGCCCCACCAATAGTTGAAAATAAAGCCACAGTAGAATTCCGAATCGATTTAGTGAATGATTTTCCCTAAATGACTAGTGTTTTGAACGAATCGTTTGAGCGAATGATTCGATGAATCACTCAGAAACAGGGTCACTTGTCACCTCCGACTGGAAAATAAATAAAATGTGAATATTATTACATTTATTTTAGGTCTGTCACTAACGATTATCTTAGTAACCAAGTAATCGTTCGATTATTTTGACTATTAATCGAGTAATTGGATAATTATAATAATTTTTTGTGGTAATAAAAATTGATCTACGTGTACAATAGTCAAGTAAGTAATTAATTACTTAAAATACATATACAATAGCAATGGGGCAATAATAATAAGATCAAATAAAGTTTCAAAAGCAAGTAAACATGGTTTTATTGAACAAAACTGTTATAATATATTATAAACAATAGAGCTAATGTATATTTTGCATTACAGGAAATGCCTGATGATTGTTTTTATGCCTTACTGTGCGATCAAATCCTTGTTCAATATTAACTAAACAACATTTAAGTCAAATGTCCACTTAATATTTAATATTTAGTTATTTCTTTACTACAGAAACGATACAGCGACTGTCATTATTTATATATAAATATATAATATGTAGACATCAAAACGTGTAAAGTGAGGTTTTAAACTTTTATTTTGAAATTTTCATGAACAGTTTGCATGAACATAGTTATGTATTTTTCTGTGTTTGCTAAGGTTTCTAATGTATTTACCTTACAAATCTGAAGAAATGGCACACTTTGCCTTCCCAGATGAATCTTATAATAAACCCAAACTAACAACAATATGCAGAGATGGAGTTTGAGACATATATTAAACCTGCATTGCATATATGTATTTAACTGAATTGTAGCATTTCTGAATTCAAACTAGCAATATACTTTATTTTGATAATAGGTTTAATGGGTTTAATATATCATGCATCCTTGGAAAACTTTCTCGTCAGTAGAATACACCACTTCCGATATTTTGCCAGTTACTCGACACAGGCAAAATGCAATCTAGGATTTGTTTTCATTGAGTACTCAAATTGAATCGAGGAATCATGACAGCCCTAATTTATTTGCATTTATCGATTACCAGATGCTTTTGTCCATAACACCTTACAAATCAAATAAATATATATCTAAAAGAAAAATCCACAATGCTGGCATACCAAATCTAAACTACTACTAGAATAATAGCCTATACACATTTCTCATGCAAGGCCAACACACAGCCGTGTCATATGGTCCGACATGACTCGCCCTGCTGGGGTCAGCCATCCACACCAGATAAACCATTTTTCCAGCAGACAGACATTAAGGAACAAAGCACACTCCACAGTGTCCAGTCCTGGGATCTGGACCTCTACTTCCAACCGCAGCAACAACAACAACAAAAAAAAATCACAGAGCTCATTAACAGACACTACACCAGTATGGCTCCCGCTGCTTATACGTACAGCATGGAGAGAGAGTGGGAAGGCCGTAGGGTCAAAAACGGCAGTATGTTGGCAGTACGGACACAGTTGACGGGCCGCAGCACTACAGAAGGAAGAGATATAGAGCATGTCTGCAGGCGTGGGTCAGTCTGATGGAGGAAGTATTGGATGATATCTTCTCTCTTTTCATTAGCTGTGTTCACTCCAGCAGAGCACGCTGAACCATGTCCCCGTTCGCCTTTCGGATCCACCGCACACTGATAGTGCCGATAGAGTGGGTTTTAGAAAGAAATTTCCGCAAAGGGGAATGCAAAACTCTTCTTAAGGAACAGTTTTGCATGAACCAATCACAGTTTTGGTCATTTTTTGGGTCATGGCATGGGGGTTAAAACATAAAACCTTTGAAAACATTTGACGAATAAGCCAAAATAATAATAATTCATAATCATGTATTAGCTGTTTGTAGACTGGTTTAATCATTTTAAGCTCAAATAGATAAATTGAGAATATGATGAATAATTTTTTCCTCGTTTTAATCATAGGACATTAGCCAAGATTAATGCATTTTTTAAATAAAGTCTCAAGCTTGCAAGGTTGTTTGGCAGCTCTCACGCTGCCTCCTCTGCGCATTTAGTAAGTTGCATAGCAGCAGCAGAGTCCTTTAAACTCGTCTCCAGTGAGTCTTGGCAAGGAGGCATTTCCATAATAGTGTCATTGACAGGCTTGGATGGGCCACTACAGCTTTGAACTAAGGCTAGTCAGCTCTAAGTGATTAACGCCCTTTGAGGTATGAGACACTTGTAGGACAAAGGAACCTCTTTTGGCTTGGCAAGCTTACTTTTGTGTAAGGTCCTAACTTCCGATTGTGTGGAATGGTTAATTACATAAAAAGCTATTATTATTTACATTTTTTTTAAAAAGCGCTGTATATAAATAATCTTGACCTGACCTGACTTGACATTTTTGTCATTGTGAGTTATGAACATACAACGGCGTTTTAATGCCACATAAAAAAAAAAAATCTAAAATTATGAGATTAAAGTTGTAATATTTTAAGAATAAAGCAGAAATATTTCAAGAAAAAAATCGAAATTACAAGAATAAAGTCAAAATATTTTGCGAATAAAGTCGTAATGTTTCAAGAATAAAGTCCAAATATTTTGAGAAATGAATCAAGTCGTAATGTTTCGAGAATAAAGTCCAAATTATGAAAATAAAGTCAAAATATTTTGAGAATAAAGTCTAAATTTTTGAGAATAAAGTCTAAATGTTTAGAGAATAAAGTTGATATTACAAGAATAAAGTTGGAATGTTTTGAAAATAAAGTCGAAATGTTTAGAGAATAAAGTTAAAATTACGAGAATAAAGTTGAAATGTGAAAATAAAGTCGAAATGTTTCAAGAATAAAGTAGAAATTACAAGAATAAAGTCGAAATGTTGTGAGAATAAAGTTGAAATGTTTCGAAAATAAAGTAGAAATAACGATAAGGTCAAAATGTTTTGAAAATAAAGTTTAATTTACAAGAATAAACTCAAAATGTTTTGAAAATAAAGTTGAAATGTTTCAAGAATAGTCTACATTTTTTGACAATAAAGTTCAAATATTTTCATAATAAAGTCAAATTTACGAGAATAAAGTCTAAATGTTTTGAGAATAAAGTAAAAATTATGAGAATAAAGTAAAAATGTTTTGAGAATAAAGTAAAAATTATGAGAATAAAGTCAAAATTTTTTGAGAATAAAGTCAAATTTACGAGAAATAAAGTCTAAATGTTTTGAGAATAAAGTCAAAATGTTTTTAAAATAAAGTCAAAATGTTTTGAGAATAAAGTAAAAATTATGAGAATAAAGTCTAAATGTTTTGAGAATAAAGTAAAAATTATGAGAATAAAGTAAAAATGTTTTGAAAATAAAGTAAAAATTATGAGAATAAAGTAAAAATGTTTTGAAAATAAAGTAAAAATTATGAGAATAAAGTAAAAATGTTTTGAGAATAAAGTCAAAATGTTTTTAAAATAAAGTCAAAATGTTTTGAGAACAAAATCGAAATGTTTTGAGAATAAAGTCAAATTTACGAGAATAAAGTCTAAATGTTTGAGAATAAAGTCAAAATGTTTCGAGAACAAAGTTGAAATGTTTCAAGAATAAAGTCGTAATGCTTCGAGAAAAATCGAAATTAGAGAATAAAGTCAAAATGTTTTAAGAATAAAGTCGGAATTACGAGAATAAAGTCAAAATGTTTTGAGACTAAAGTCGAAATGTTTCAAGAATGAAGTCTAAATATTTTGAGAATAAATTCGCAATGTTTCGAGAATAAAGTCGAAATTACGAGAATAAAGTCAAAATGTTTTTAAAAAATAAAGTTGAAATGTTTCGAAATTATGAGAATTAAATCGTAGCAATTAAAGTTATAATATTTTGAGAGTATAGCCTGCGCATGCAAATGGCCCGGATTGTGAGCACCGGGAGAAGTTGCCAGTGTTATACTTGCAGGGACAGTATGCTTTTCACCACATATTCCTCCAAAATGTCTGTGGCGTCCAAACTTTCATTCCTCACATGTATTTAATTAAAAAAACAACAAAACATTCTAAAGGTTGAAGTGGATTCCATTCATTTTCATCAATTCATACTTTTGACTTTGTCATTCATGAGTCATAAGCAAATAATGTTTTATAATAATAGTTTTATAATAATAGTTTTCAATGAAATTACAATATAGGAACTAAAGCTTTCAATCCCCCAAACATGGGCAATATTTGAAGCATTTTGACATTTAAGTGAATCTATTTTTTACTCACTGATAATTTTTCCCTTCAGTGAGCTCAGTGAGTCAGTGAGTGACTGAATCGATTTGACTGATTCATGAACAAATCATTCAAAATGGTTTTGTAAACTAGACTGGCAATCCTTGACACTTGTCATTTAACCACATAACACTCGTCCAGGCCCTGTAACATGCCAGCTTGTGTTTTGCAAACCTTCAGAAACCATCTGGGTTCATATTCATTATCGATAATATACCATAAGCCTTTGAAAGCACTTATGATAAATACTGTGCTTTTCAGCAAATTATTTAAAGGTACATTTCTGAGCAGGTTCCTCAATTGTGACACTGTAAGGTAGTTGACTGCAAAAAAAGCTTTTTTTGCCATCTATGCAAACATGGTAGACTTGATACAGCTCCATTAGAGGCATATGGTTCTTGTTTGTCTGAAGTTAATGCTTGTTGGATTTCCACAGCATATTTTCATTTTTCGCTGCAAGTTTCTAAATCCGACTGTGTGAGCAGAGGTGATTAATGAGATGATTATTATGGGATGAAATGAACTCTGTATTGCATTCAGAATATAAATCAAAAACAAATGGTTCAGACTTTATGGAGACACATACAATCAAACACTTGCACAATATCTTAAAGGACGTTTTGGAGACATAAGGTTAAAGCTATAGTTTTGGATCATAGTTTTGTTGATCTTGTGACACTGTTGTTGTTGTTGTTGTTGTTGTTGGAACAACATCTTTTTTTAATCCTGGAAAAATATTCTGTAACCCCAGTGGAAACATGGAAACACATTATAACAATTTACAATCCATTTGAGTTTCGTAACATGGCATATTTCCAAGTAAAACTGGATGTTCAACTATAATAAATTTAGGACAGGACATTATTTTTTACTTCAGAAATAGTTTAAATCATGAACACCTAGAAACGGAATGCAGCCAGATATATACATAAACATTACACTATCGTAAAATATAGCTATTTTATATTTTGACCTTAACAATGTAATTAATATTATACTTATTAAAGCCAAGTATCTCATCAATTTATTATTTTTAAAGCATTTTTTGGATAATCAGTCAGGAAAGCTTATTAAATATTGGTGACAAACAATTTACTTTAAACTTCACCAAGCTGATAACTCACTAAAAACTCCCACAGATCATGTTTTCATGCCATTTTAAGTCTTATTTTGACGTAACAAAGTGGATATATCTAATTGTGTGAGTTGTTTACTTACTTTTTTAACTTATCTTCCCATTAACGCCATTATGTTGTTCATTCAAGGCTGAACGCGAACGAACACAAGAGGCGGGATTTATCGCATGAACCAATCACAGTCGCTTATTACAGTCATATCCAATCATATCGCGATGGAGGCATTGCCTCCTACCACGTGACTTTCCCCGTTCATTCTCACTTGTGTCGCTGTTGGACAATGTTTCTTTAGAAAAACAAGTTATTTATACACTTTTGAATGTTATATTTTGCATTAAGAAAGTAAATTGAGTCAATTTTGAGGAAAAGAGCTTTAAGCTTTTTCAGTGCCAACTTGTACATTAATATATCAGGACTCTAAGAAGCACTTGTTAACTGATTAACCAAATAACACTTATAAATTCAGAGCAAATCACTCCTCCAAATCAAACTCTCATGAAAATCAAAAGTTTTAAAGTTCCCAGTCCCATTTATGCTAACAATTACGTACTCTACATGTGACCTCAACCAAAATTAAGTATCTTGTATCCCGTATCTTGATTACAACTGCAGTATTTATTTCCAACTTCCAACAGCGTTCACATAAAACCGAGCCAAACCAGCGTTACACATCACATTAAAACAGTGACACATAAATGCACGAGCTTATCGTTATTAATCCTGCGGCCCGCCCGTGTAAACGCTTTCTTCCTTGTCCCACCTATTAGAGTCAATTAGATCCCACAATGCAGAAGGGCTCCTGTTCGCTGCTCATTAATAATGCACAAAGCAAAAAAGAGAAAAGAAAGTACCTATCACATCAACGGGCTGCTGTCTGTGTGTTTAATTAATAGAACTTGCTAAGAGCCATTAACTATCCCTGTAATGGGCATTATGAGTTTCCTCTGGCCCCCCCGGATAGGTCGCTAAACAGAAAGCACCTTCCATTTAGAAGCGTGTAGTGACCCGCTGGTGTTCACGCTCGATAAATTGTGCCGGAACTAGTCCCCTGGGTAGTTTAATGTTAAATCCGAAGGTTTACAACATCAGCACATGTCCACAAAGAGCAGTTGTTTGAAGATAGCAATCTCACCTGAGAGAAAGATATACTATAGTATCTAGTGATAGATAGAACAAGAGATAAAGTATTTTTGAACGACAGAATGTGGATATTTAGAAACAGTCCGAGTCATTTGTAAAACCACTATGAAGTGTAAAACTCAGGTGAAAATTCACTCTGTAATCTGTGTTTCCCACCCACTTGTCTTTGCCTCCTTCTAAACCAACAGCGTGTGACATAATGCATGGGAGGCGAGCAGCAGTTGGGCCTTTTTCTGCTCTAAAAACAGGTATTAAACACTCCAACTGCTGTTTTCTGCAAGTGGCTCTATTTACTTTAACTGCTGACTTGACGGCTCAGGGTACTGAGAGCTTTTTCCATCATCTTTACCTCCCTGTTGAGTGACAGCGCAGCATGGCGGCTACAAAGATAGGGAACTCTGGTTGAATACTTTTGCAGCATGCCCGGGTGCTGGTTGTCAATCTTTTAAACATTTTAGACAATTATTGATACAAGTTTCACTTTGCTAGGAAAGTAGACCTACTCTTCAGAAAAGACTAGCTTATTCATGGTGGTCCAGGCTGACTTTGGTACTGACTATGGTGATTGACCAGAAAGGACATGATTTTCAGGCCAGGGTTACAGTATGCTACACTCTGATTAGTGAGAAGATCTTTTCCAATTCAGTTACTAAAATTGAATAAAATTTTAACTTAAGTACCAGAAAGGATGCTAAAAAAATTTAATTTGAAGTGAGAAGCAAGTTTGTCAAGACCAATTTTGAGTCCTGAAAGAATATAGAAAGGACTTAAACCTGCTAGATAAATAGAAGAGAATAGATAGAATAACAGATAATGACAGATGGAACGATAGATAAAACAAAAAATAGATAAAATGATAGACAGAACAATAGATAGAACATCAGAACGATCCATAGAACAGAGAGACAGATAGACAGATAGACAGATAGACAGATAGATAGATAGATAGATAGATAGATAGATAGATAGATAGATAGATAGATAGATAGATAGATAGATTAAAAGAAGACAGAACGATAGAACGATAGATGAAACGATAAAATGAGAGACTGATAGAATGATAGACATACAGAGAGACAGAAACAGACAGATAGATAGATAGACAGACAGACAGACAGACAGACAGACAGACAGACAGACAGACAGACAGACAGACAGACAGACAGACAGACAGACAGACAGACAGATAGATAGATAGATAGATAGATAGATAGACTAAAAGAAGACAGAATGATAGATAGAACGATAGATGAAACGATAGAATGTGAGACTGATAGAATGATACACATACAGAGAGACAGAGACAGACAGACAGACAGACAGATAGATAGATAGATAGATAGATAGATAGATAGATAGATAGATAGATAGATAGATAGATAGATAGATAGATAGACTAAAAGAAGACAGAAAGATAGATAGAATGATAGATGAAACGATAGAATGAGAGACTGATAGAATAGACATACAGAGAGATAGATAGATAGATAGATAGATAGATAGATAGATAGATAGATAGATAGATAGATAGATAGATAGATAGATAGATAGATGATAGATAGATAGATAGATAGATAGATAGATAGATACACTGTAACAAATTGCTGTATTTTTTACAGCAAAATTATACAGAAACTTACTGTTTTGCCAATTTACAATTTATTGCTGTAATTTGCAATGCATTATGGGTTATACAGGGTTTTACAAGTGTTAACTGTATATTTCACTGTTAGCTGTAATTTATTTACATGTAGGAGGTGCTTTGACTGTATTTTAAATATTTTTACAAGAATTTACTGTGCTGTGGCATTATGGGATTGCGCGGGCGGATATGTTGTTTTGAAATCTGGTGACGTTAGACTGAAGCACAACGACAACATGAAGATAAACGGCAATCGATTTTTGGTAAGTTTAATTAAATTTACTTCCATAAGTATTAATTATTTATTTTAATGTTAAGTAATTCATATCTATCTATCTATCTATCTATCTATCTATCTATCTATCTATCTATCTATCTATCTATCTATCTATCTATCTATCTATCTAAACGTTAAAAGTTTTATCAAGATATAGCTCTAAAGGTTATATTTAGCTTTTGTAAAGGGATGTGTAACGTTAGTTAACTTTATTTATCTGTTGCTTCAGGCGAGGAAGAGAAATGCGGTGCGCGCCATTTCAGAAAGCAGACTAAACTAAGGTAAATCTTTATCGTCATGTTAATGTTGATATATACTGCAGTTTGTTAGCTTTATTTGCCTTTGCTTTCTAGTGAACATGTAGTTTGGCAGGCATAGCATTGCTATCGAAGTGCGTGTGAAACGAAACTAACGTTATATGAGGTGCATTTGTCTTTGTTGATAGAAAAACATTAATATTACCATCGCTGGAAGAGTTCTCTTGAAACGTGAAGTTTATTTTGTAAAGGAATGTGTTGTTAACTTTTTTCTTTCTCTTTTTTTCACGTTTTTCACGTGCGATCCGGAGCTAAAAGGTAAAAACATAATGTCATGCCGTCTTAATGAATACTGCTTTTTGTAACTGATTCTTCTTCATCGATCTAACTTAAGTGCGAGACTAAACTAACGTTACATGAAGTGCTCAGTTGTCTTTGCTTTTGAAAAATGTAAATATTAACCTCGTTGGATGAGTATGAGATGTGTCGTCGTAATATGTGTCGTTAACTTCCTTTATTTTTTTATATTTTTGTCAGGCAAGCCGAAACACCAAGGAGATAATAAAGGTAAAAACATAATGTCATGACGTTGATGAATGCTTTTTGTTACCGATTTATTTGCCTTACTCTCGATAGAGTATTTTTGAAATTATTGCATATAAATAGACACAGAATATAGACTGAAATGCTGGTTTATTGAGAACGTGTAATGCCAGTATTTTTAGAGTCAAAACCAAACGTAATGTAAGTTAAACAGTTTTGCTTCAAACGATATAAGCAATTAATCTGTCGAAATAACAAGCTAAAAAGTTGTCATATAACCTACTTGTACATAAAGCTTGAACCTAAATCTAAATGAGAAATGTATCACTGTAATTTCTGTCAATATGAGAGCAATACCAGAGTAACTGCTCTTTCACCTGTGGAGTTGGCTACCTGACTGTTCCCATGCTTTTACAAAATTTTCAGCATTCAAGTCTCATCTATATAGAGACCATAAGACTTATAACATGTTGCCTGTATTTATTTATTTAGGTGAAATTCTCACTGCAACTCAGTGGATGCTGAGTATTGAGGGCCAAGTGGTCGTGAATCCACACCCCAACTTTGTGCCTGGATTTGCTGCTTTGTTTGCATCATACTACATCTTCAATCTGGTGTACCAGCATGAGGCATCCTGCATCCAAAACACAAGTTTATCCAGAGGTAAAAACAAAAAAATACTTAACTATGCATGTGTATTTATATTACTTAAATATAAAGGTTTTGTTCACCCAAAAATGAAATTTCAGTCATTAATCACTCTCCCTCATGTCATTCAAAAGCCATAAGACCTTTGTTCATCTTTGGAACACAAATCATTTTTTAAAAGAAATCCAAGATGTTTTTTCCCAGAAAGGTAGTGAATACATCAGTGGTTCAATCATAACATCATGACGCGATAAGAATACTTTTTGTATGAAAATAAAACAAAAACAACAACTTTATTCAACATTTCGGCATCGAGTATCCCTTTAATTTAATAAAGTGACAAGAATACTTTTGTGCACCAAAAACACACTCCAGAGACTGAAAGAAATTGTTGAATAAAGTAAATTTTATTTATTTATTGTGCACAAATGTATTCTCATTGCTTCATAAAATTAAGGTTGAACCACTGGATTTGCATGTTTAATGATTCAGACCTGCCAACCTGTACACATTTTGCATAGCGGCTACGCATTTTGACTTCAAAGTATGCTGGTACGATTTGTCACTCTAAACTATGCAAAAACCTGTTGACCCCTTTGTGCTTAATGTTAATTTAATATTAACAATTGGTGTAAAATATATTATAAATACATATTAATTAAAATGTTGTACAATTCAAATTCAAATTAAATTATTCTGAATTCAGTTATTCCCAGTTCCCAATCCAGTGAAACAAAATACTTTATGGCTTCAATTTTTTCCTCCATAATGTGGAAGTCATTGAGAACCAAGGCTGTTTGGTTTACTCATTCTTTGCTATTCTTTTATTATAGTAGAAGAAATACATTTATTCAGGTTTGACAAAACTTGACATCATTTCTTTTTTGGATGAATTATTCCTCTGTAATGCATTACTATAGTTCATCAAATGCTTTTGAACTATTAAACAAGTTTTAATAAATTCTGCACATGCTTATGTTTGTCTGTCTGATGTTTGTGCAGATGTTTTGTTGGAATCAACCCACACTCCGGCACCAAGACGGGCACATCAAAGGTTGGAGCAAAAAAAAGGTGGGAAGGTCTCCGAGAAGAGGAACAACACAGTCAATCCTCATGTGTGTTCTCATCTCAGAAGGCTAATGGACTTTGAGTGGTTAAGCATGTAAGTTTACAAATGTATCAAAACTACAACTACAGGAGAAGCCATCTATAAAATAACAATTGCTTTCAGATTTGTTCTTTGGTCATGCTAAAAAATAAATAAAAAAAACTGGTCAACTTACAAAAAATGTTAAAGAATGTTAAAATGTTTTAAAAAATGGCTAAATGTTTGTTTGAGTATTCTAGGTTTAATGAATCAGCAGTCAGTGCCATTCTGTTTTTTGAGCCTAAAGGGATTGCCATCATTTACTCACCTTCAGTTGTTCCAAAATTCTGAGTTTCTTTCTTGTTTTAAGATATTTTAAAATGTTGGTAACAGTAGCCATTGACTGTCATATTTTGCCCTATTATGGAAGTCAATGGCTTACTTGTCTGGTTATAAACTTCATTAAAATATAATCTTTTGTATTCAACACAAGAAAGAAACTAATAGTTTTGGAACAATTTAAGGGAGAGTAAATAATGACCATTTTTATTTTTAGGCAAACAGTCCCTTTAACTTTTATTTAACTATTGCTTTATGCTTTAATCTTGAGTTGTTTGTAGTTGTATTGTAACAGCTGATTTTTTTATAATTTTTTCTGTAGTTAAAAAAGTAAAATTGTTACTAGTGACAGTGCTGAAGTGTTGTCAGGTGTCAGCTTTAATAAACAATTTTCTTACAACAGCTTTGAATTTGAGTGATTATTTTTTTTAATCTTTGTTTTAATGCATTCACGTCAGTATAATGGTAAAGAGCACAGTACAGTTCACAGTTAAAATAGTTATTTACAGGAATTTCATTGTAAAAAATATTACAGCTACATCTTGGCTTTTGCTGAATTCACAGGATTTTATTGGCAACTTTTGTTGCCAGGTACATACTGTAATTTACCGTAATTACAAAAAAAACCTGTAATGCCTTTTTACAAGTTTAATTTTATAATCCTGTAAAAAACACAAAAAATTACTGTATTCTGCAAACATCAATTTATTGTAAATTGCTAAGCAGTATTATACTGTAATCCATTTTACAGCAATTAGCGGCTATTTTACAGGATTTTATTGGCAACTTTTTTGCCAGTAAATTATTGTAAATTCTACAGTATATTTTTTACAGTGTAGATAGATGGATGGATGGATGGATGGATGGATGGATGGATGGATGGATGGATGGATGGATAGATAAGTTACTAAAATTGAATAAAATTTTAACTGAAGTACCAGAAAGGATACTAAAAAAAATGAATTTGAAGTGAGAAGCAAGTTTGTCAAGACCAATTTTGAGTCCTGAAAAAATATAGAAAGGACTTAAACCTGCTAGATAAATAGAAGAGGATAGATAGAATAACAGATAATGACAGATGGAACGATAGATAAAACAAAAAATAGATAAAATGATAGACAGAACAATAGATAGAACATCAGAACGATCCATAGAACAGAGAGACAGAGATAGATAGATAGATAGATAGATAGATAGATAGATAGATAGATAGATAGATAGATAGATAGATAGATAGATAGATAGATAGATAGATAGATAGATAGATAAGATACAGAGCAACAAACAACTTAGAATGCTAAAAGTTTTTAAAGTGAAGTATTCAGCGGAGTCCCCCATCACTCTCCGCAGTGCTCTAGGGTTGTTCTTGGAGCTCCAGCACTGGTCAGCAGGCAGCTGAAGTCCTGCATGGATTCACCTCATGGGCAGCAAAGCCTGCTGACTTACCATTCAGACACATCACAATCACTTTCTTACAGGCCAAGTGCTAGAGACGATCACCCACTGCTCCTGGTAGGTGGTACCCAGCGGGGAAAGGCTGTTGTTGTTTCAATCTTTGCTAACAAATTCCCTCTATTCTTCAGTCTTTTTTATTGTGGTTTTCTCTTTTTCCTTATCGCTGCATAAGGGGCTTTCTGTAAAGCTCTAGGCATGATAGCATTCACCAGAAATTCACTGAAATGCCATAGCAGTTTTTTTCTGACGGTACTTTTCTCTTGATGTTCTTATCTTTGCAGATACTTTTATCCAAAGAGACTTAAGTTCCATGCAAGGTACACTTTTTATCAATTCATGCACTCCCTGGGAATCAAACCTATCATGCTCTGCTGTTTGAGGTACAGAACTGCTTAAACCCCAGAGGAAGGTCTTATGGGTCAAACAGTTCAGCAACACCCAGAACATGTGGAAAGGAGCAGATGGAAAGGATAGTGAAAACATGTTGGTGAAATAAAGGAAATTTGGGGCTTTTTATATGCCAGCTAAATTCACCAAACTTCATGATGTATAATCTCCAGTCCAATTGAGCTGCCAGTCATTGGTAGTAATTAATACAAATATATCTTATTTGGTTTTATCGGATAGCATGTGACCAGTAACATAGTGTTTTAAATAATTAAATAAAATCTAATTAAATTAAATACACTACCAGTCAAAAGTTTCTGAACAGTAAGATTTTTAATGTTTTTTAAAGAAGTCTCTTCATGCAGTTCCCGAATTTATTTGATCCAAAGTACAGCAAAAACAGTAAAATTTTCAAATATTTTTACTATTTAAAATAGCTGATTTCTATGTGAATATATTTTAAAATGTAATATATTCCTGTAATTTCAAATATTAATTTTTTGCATCGTTACTCCAGTCACATGGTCCTTCAGAAATCATTCTAATATTCTGATTTACTGTTAAAAAAACAAACGTATTGTTATTATGTATGTTTTAATTTCGCATTATTCTCACAATTTCGACTTTGTTCTCAAAATATTTCGACTTTATTCTCATAATTTCGACTTTATTCTTGTAATTTCGCATTATTCTCGAAACATTTAAACTTTATTCGCAAAATATTTCGACTTTACTCTCAAAATATGACTTTAATCTCGTAATTTTTTTTAAATGTGGCACTAATTCAATTCAATTAAAGTTTATTTGTATAGCGCTTTTCACAATACAAATCGTTGCAAAGCAGCTGTACAAAAAATGTAGGCTACTAAAATATATTTAGTAGCTTATTAGTGGTGACTACTGTATGTTAAGTCGATGTACATATGGTATAAATATATAAAAAAAAAAAAAAGTAATGGTGTAATCAAAAACAGATGATGAACACTAATAGTAATGATTATGTGTTGCAATCAAACTTGTAGAAAAATTGTGTAGTGCTGTATGTTGTTTCAAGGCTGGCATCATCGGCGGTCCTCTGAGGGGTTGGCATCATCTCTTCTTCTGAATCCGGGCTGAATCTTGTGTAATTCCTAGTTACCACGGGATGGAAATCCCGTGGCAGAAACAGAGAAACAAATAGAGAAATAATTAGCGTAGCTGCTGTTCCAACCAAGCAAAAATTGTGTGTTTTGCCCAAGCTGAAAAATGTTGATGTGCATTTGATCAGATGTAACTGAAGTACAACGTTATGAGATACATTATGTGAATGCTTGGCTAAAGAAATGAGTCTTTAATCTAGATTTAAATATACAGAGTGTGTCTGAACCCCGAACGTTATCAGGAAGGCTATTCCAGATTTTTGGAGCCAAATGTGAAAAGGCTCTCCCTCCTTTAGTGGACTTTGCTATCCTAGGTACTACTAAAAGTTCAGAGTTTTGCGACCTTAGGGAGCGTGAGGGATTGTAGCGTGGAAGGAGACTAGTTAGGTATGCAGGAGCTAAACCATTAAGGGCCTTATAGGTCAGAAGTAATATTTTGTACGTGATACGGAACCTAATAGGTAGCCAGTGTAGAGACCGTAAAATTGGGGTAATATGATCATATTTTCTTGACCTGGTAAGGACTCTAGCAGCTGCATTTTGGGCTACCTGTAGCTTATTTATTGAAGAAGCAGGACAACCACCTAGTAGTGCATTACAATAGTCCAGTCTAGACGTCATGAATGCATGAACTAACTTTTCTGCATCAGGAACAGGTAACATGTTCCGTAGCTTAGCAATGTTTCTAAGATGGAAGAATGCTGTTTTTGTAACATGAGAAATATGATTTTCAAAAGACAGGTTGCTGTCTAATATAACACCCAGATTTTTGACTGTAGAGGAAATAACAGTGCATCCGTCTAGTTGCAAATTGCAGTTTAAGAGATTCTGTGTACTGTTTTTTGGTCCAATAAGTAATATCTCGGTCTTATCTGAATTTAATAGTAGAAAATTATTGGTCATCCAGTCTTTCACATTTTTTAAACATTCTGTTAATTTTGCTAAGTTAGAAGTTTCATCTGGTCTTGTTGAAATATATAGTTGAGTATCATCAGCAGAGGGGGAGAGGTCCTCGCCCGGGGCCTGGCTCGCGTCTTCCTCTGCTGCTGCACCCAGGGTCTGTGGTGTCCCGGCGCCGGGAATGAACGACATCTGGGAGGATCGTGTCCTGGGTGCGCCGGACCTGTGCAGAGAAGCACACGGAGTAGAGGTGATGAGGGTGTTAGTATCGTGCTGTATACTTACCCGGGCAGATTCGAGTGCAGTCTTCCTCTCCTGCAACTCAATCTGCCTAGCCAGCAACCCCTGGATCTGCTTCTCCACGGCTTCCAGCTCGACCCGCACTACGTGCAGCTCGAACGTGTATCGAACTAAAAATGTTTTCAATTGTTACTGTTTTTGCTGTACTTTGGTTCAAATAAATGCAGGCTTGGTGAGCAAAAGAGACTTCTTTTAGAAATAGACTTTTCTCAATATTTCAACTTTATTCTCGAAATATTTCAACTTTATTCTCGTAATTTCTAATTTATTCTGTAAACATTTTGACTTTATTCTCATAATTAGGGCCCGAGCACTACAGTGCGAGGACCCTATTGGAATTGCTCCGTTTATTAGGGCCCGAGCCCAAAAGGGCGAAGGCCCTATTGTTCTTCTAAGGATTCTTATTTTTTTTTTTTTTTTTTTTTTTTTCAACCGTTGGGGCACTTTTGGGGGCCTTAACATACTCAAAAACTCTTGAAAATTTGCACACACGTCGGAATCTGCCGTCGTCCGGACGCCACAGAGGCTGGGACCCGGGCGTGGTTCAGGGCCTCTACAGCGCCCCCTGGAACACAGTTTGAAAACTTGATGTACTGCGCACACATACTTGCGCGTATTGATATGAAACTCGGTACACATATAGAACTCATCGAGCTGAACAACTTTTGTACTCTATGTCATGGGCTCCACGCAACAGGAAGTGAGATATTTAGGGCTGTTTAAAAAGCGCATGCTCTGGAATTTAACGTACTCCTCCCAGGAATTCCATGGGATTGTCACCAAACTCGGTCAGCATGATCTCAAGACATTGGGGACGCTAAATTGCGAGGAGATTTTTGATATCTCGAACGGTTTGGCCGTGGCAAGGCGACAAAGTTATGGCGAGAAATGAGAAACAGGAAGTGTCTAATAACTGTTGCACACATTGCCTGATTCTGATGGAACTTCACCAGTTTGTTCCTTGTATGATGCCGATTCCATAAATGTGACTATTATGAGTCAAAGTTATAGCGCCACCAACTGGCAGCAGGAAACGTGTCATTTTCAAAATGCTTTGAAATCAGCCTCTTAATTTTACTTGATTTTCTTCAAACTTCATCAAAATAATGTCAAAACACGGCCGATGAGAATATGTAAAGGGGTTGATGATAAATCAAATACCGTTGCCATGGCAACGTGTCAAACTTTAAAATTTGATTCCTGTCTTTTCGAGGCAGATAACATGCTTAGAATTTCATGAAACTCAACACACGCATCAATATTAATGATAGTTAGACACTGGCAAAAGGTCATAAATGGGCGTGGAGCAGGCACTCTCTAGCGCCATCTTTTGACAAAAGTTGGGGGGTTAGTTTTTCCTACAGTCACAAAACTCTGTACATATATTGTTCTCATCAATCTGGACAACTTTCTAAATCAAACTCATTAGCTAAGACCAACAGGAAGCCGGCTATTTTGATTTGAATGTGGATTTTTGGAAAAATCAGGCTGTAAACAAATTCACACTCCTTCTAAGAAAAATAAGGTATTCACACCAAACTTTTTTAACATGAAGAGAAGATTCTGAAGATGTTAAATTGCGAGCGGATTTGGGATATCTTGAACGGTGTTGACGTGGTGATTTTTTAAAGATGTAGTAAAAAACATAACCGTAATTTTTTAATATCTTTAAAGTGCAGCATCCAAACTCTTTAAAACTTTTTTCACACAGAGATCTTATCATTCTGAGCAAGTGGTGTAAATATAAATTTTATACAAGCTTCTATGAATTAAAGAAAATTAAAAAAAGACATTAGAAACCTGCTGTCACTCTGCCTGTGCCTGTCTGTGTTCAGTCACCATTGAGTCACTGAAGAGTGACTGAAGGGGGGAGGGGTGTAAGGGAGAGAGACCAGTGGAACATGCTGTTTTGCTTAAGACCATCTTTGAGGAAGATGCACATTGCTGTAGCGTAATCGACATAAATATGTCTGATATTTTGAGAAAATATAAAGGGTCATTAAATCTTTCATTGTTTGTATTTTGCAGTTGTTGTTTTTTATTTATTTTTACTGAACTGTACCATAAACTTGTCCTATTCAGTCACATAGCAAAAGATTAAGAAAAATACAACTTTTAAGCATGAGTGATTTATCTTCATTGTAGACAATATTTTCATAGTGTTATTTATTGAATATAAAATTATAATAATTAAAAATTTCAAGACAAACTTTGACAACAAAACAAACTTTGCTGTTATCTGTTCAAAACATCCGAAAACCATCATTTGAAGATCAGTTATATATATATCGCCCCATTAAAACACTCAACTTGATTTTTAAAGATATTTTGAAAGAATTAAGCGTTTATAGAGCACTTTATTGTGTATTGCTGTACACCCACATGAACTGTGTTCATGTTCATGTTAATTCACAGTACATAAACTAAAAGATACTAATTTACCTTTAAACAATATAGACCATTTCAAGCGCTATTCGGCGGCTTAAGGAAGTGACGTCATTGGTCCCAGGACGTTTCCGGTTAGTGATCCAGCGCATTCAAAACAATGGCGAGAAGCGCTTTATGAACAGTGGGATTGCGGTCATATATATACAAACATCCTGCTTAAATGTCTAAATTAAAATTAGATCCTTGTCGTTCGGTGGTTGTGTGCTCCCTCTTGGGCGGTACTAACATTCTGAGACGTGTTTAACGGTAGATTTCCGCGAAACGTACCCGTGTTGCGGCAGTGAAGGAGAAGGCTGGATAACAACAAGCAACTCTAGGATATACAGCGCACATTTCGATTCAGGCAAGTAAATATCGTTTTTAATTAATCGGTTTATTTTATTTGTATTTGTATTACGTTAACTCTTCAAGTATGATGCTGCATAATTTAAAGTAGCATTTTGTCATTGTTTACATATGCATCTAGCTTTCGTGTGTAACGTTAATGAAAAAAGGCAAGTTTTTTATTTCTGTTTTATTTCTGTTTTATTGCTAAGTGTTATGTGGGTTAAATTCATATTAGTCGTCTAGTTATTTTGTCAGTTGACAAATGCAGTGAGTAACATGAAAGTACGTGAATGTCGTATTGTGTAACAGTTAACGGCAGTAGTTTACAAAACGTAATGTTTATGGTAAATATTATTTTCCATCACATAAGCTTTGGTAATGTTAATTCCAAGATGTACTGACGTATTAAGCAATAATAGCATTATTATTTTTTTATATTGTGCATTATATTAAATGATTGTTTTTCTACTTTTATCCTTATATAATGTAAACAAAATTTATACAGGTGATTTCTAATATAATTTGTTTCTTAGTCTAGGAAGCATTTTGATGTAAGCAGTTGTAAATATGCAGCAGGGTCACTAAATCTGACAATACAGTGTAATACTGAAATCTGTTAGCTCCCTGTAATTCCCATAGAATTGGTTAAATGTTATATACATTTTCATAATGATGGCTAATATCCTTTGTTTTGTTTTCTAGAAAGTATTCTAAACTGATGTAAACAGTTGCAGAAATACAGAAGGGTCACCAAATCTGAGAAGGCAGGGTAAGGAGAGCCATCATCTGTAGACACCCAAGGACAGCTGATCATCCTGCAGTGACAAACCACATCTGACCATATCAACACCCAGATGTGATTGAGAACTTGAGTGTAGTATTCAGTCATTTAGTGTAGTACTTAAAGCGACTGATGACCAGGCCAGATACAGACTGCTGCTGCTTTTGATATTTGTTCCCCCTTTGTACTCCATTTCAGTTCAAATGTTGTTTCAGTTGTTGTTGTTTCATTTGTTGAAGCATTTTATGTTCATACAAATATTTACATATCAATACATGTGCTGGAAATAAAAACAGTTGAAAGTGAGAGAATGCTTTTTGTTTATATACAGTACTGGTCAAAAGTTTGGACAAAGTAGTTTTTTTTATGTTTTTGAAATAAGTATTTTATGTTTATTAACATGATTAATTATTTAAATGATTTCTATTATAAAAAATATGTTGTGCAAAGCTGAATTAGCATCAGCCTTTACATTACACCAGTATTCATTTTCACATGAATATATATATATATATATATATATAAAATTTGTGTGGGCGTGAACAGTAAATACGTGCATAAAAACATATATGAATGCTTTATGTGTGTTTGTGTGTGCATTTATTAATCTGCAGATATACGGGTTTATGTAAAACACGTTAGCCAGCATTGAATTGCGACGATCTTGTTTATTTGTGATCACATGATGACTCGGAGCATTCATACCCTCCACTTGCACTGTTCCACAGCAACAAACTTGACCAAACTAACGTTGAACACACGTTGAAATGAATTCAACACGTAATAATAGCATCGAGCGCTTAGTTTAATAGCATACATTTAGCGTTGTTTGGAACGATATGTATTGTGAAAAGTAGTGTACTAATGAAAACAAATATTTAAACAGAAATACAGACTGACCACGCAATGCAAGTAAATTAATCACGAACAACCTCCGGATATCTTGGGAACAAAACATGAAGTAAGTTGCACTGCTTGCTTCAGACTGATGACATCCATTGTACGAATAAATGTTCACAATATTTCCTTTCATGTAATATGCTTTTAGCAATCTCCCGTGTACACGCACGCAGCATCGATTAGTTAATGAGCAGCTTTTTTACCTTAACTAGCTTTTTCGCTAGATTTTAAAAGAATGTGTTCGTATTGACAGATCGGAGAAATAGCGCTACCGGAAATGTTTCAGGACCGGACATGCGCAGTAACGTTCCAACGCGCTTGTTATTGTTTACATCCTTGAAATGGTCTATATGAATACTTTTTTTTTAGCTTAATATTAATTAACATTAATAAATGCTATTTAATTATTGTTCATGTTAACTAATATAGTTAATGTTAACAAATGAAACTGGATGGCAACATTTTATATATTGTGTGTATGTGTCTCTGTGTTGATTTTAAAGTGTAACCCTTTCAATTCAGTAAACTTAAAATCCAAACTAGCAGAGGGTTACTGTGAATGCATTTGCCAACTGTGCACCGTTTTCCTAATTGATTCTTAGTTATGTAGCGCTTAAGAGTGATGTCTTATAACAGGAGTCACCAGCAAAGCAATATCCACATTCAAATTGTACAGATAGGTAACGATTTAAGCAGAAGTGGTGAATGTAATGCAAGCAATAATAACATTTTGTTATCATCATGAATTACATGTTCTTATCATCATCATCATCAGAATATAGGGAAAATGTTCACATTTGGTTCACAGTTGGCATTATCTGAAGTCCTTGCAGGGGATTAGGTTTATAGCAAACTCCTCCTAGACATTTAATGAAATCAACATTATATTTGGTCAGTCTGATCTAGAGGCCTTAGAGATGTTAAATTGTGAAGATCTTGAGTTTTCGTTATAGGGCGTGTCCGTGGCGGCCTGACAAAGTTTGATGTTTCGCCATGGACATAGGTGTAATAACTCAGCCATAAAATGTCTGATCTGCCTCAAACTTCACAGGTTTGGTAAGAGTCCTGGCCTGAAGACACCTAAAGGCCAATTTTCAGATATTATCATAGCGCCACCTGTTGACACCAGGATATATCATATCTTTCACTAACTCAAACATACCAAGGTCAATCTGCACCAAACTTCATATGTTTGATAATAGTGCTGGCCTGAACACATCTACATGCCAATAATCATTTATAGGCATAGCGCCACCAGCTGCCAATGGGAAGTTTGGCACATTTAAATGACTTATGACATATTTCTCATATATTTACTGTATTAAAAGCATACTGCCCACCGTTTGCTGTTTTCCTAAAGCAACCGGTCGGCGGTGAGCCCGGGTGCGAGGGCCCGTTCATCGCTGCTTGCAGCTTTAATTATTAGGGCCCGAGCCCAAAAGGGCGAAGGCCCTATTGTTCTTCTAAGGATTCTTATTTTTTTTTTTTTTTTTATTTTTTGTTAACCTTCCGGGCACTTAAGGGGGTCTTAACATACTCAAAAACTCTTGAAAATTTGCACACATGTCGGAATCTGCGGCCATCAGGACGTCACAGAGGCTGGTACCGGGGCGTGGCAAGGGGACTCTACAGCGCCCCCTGGAATTTTGAGGGCCATATAGCACACATACTTGAACGTACACATATGAAACTCGGTACACATATAGAACTCATTGAGCTGAACAACTTTTGTACTCTATGTCATTTTCTCAACGCAACAGGAAGTGAGATATTTAGGGCTGTGTAAAAAGCGCATGCTCTGGAATTTAACGTACTCCTCCCAGGATTTCCATACGATTGTCACCAAACTCGGTCAGCATGATCTCAAGACATTGGGGACGCTAAATTGCGAGGGGATTTTTGATATCTCGAACGGTTTGGCCGTGGCAAGGCGACAAAGTTATGGCGAGAAATGAGAAACAGGAAGTGTCTAATAACTGTTGCACACATTGCCGGATTCTGATGAAACTTCACCAGATTGTTCGTTGTATGATGCCGATTCCATAAATGTGACTATTATAAGTCAAAGTTATAGCGCCACCAACTGGCAGCAGGAAGCGTGTCATTTTCAAAATGCTTTGAAATCAGCCTCTTAATTTTACTTGATTTTCTTTAAACTTCATCAAAATCATGTCAAAACACGGCCGATAAGAATATGTAAAGGGGTCGATGATAAATCAAATACTGTTGCCATGGCAACGTGTCAAACTTTAAAATTAGATTCCTGTCTTTTCGAGGCAGATAAAATGCTAAGAATTTCATGAAACTCAACACACACATCAATATTAATGATAGTTAGACACTGGCAAAAGGTCATAAATGGGTGTGGAGCAGGCACTCTATAGCGCCATCTTTTGACAAAAGTTGGGGGGTTAGTTTTTCCTACAGTCACCAAACTCTGTACATATATTGTTCTCATCAATCTGGACAACTTTCTAAATTAAACTCATTAGCTAAGACCAACAGGAAGCCGGATATTTCCATTTGAATGTGTTTTTTTGGACAAATCAGGCTGTAAACAAATTCACACTTCTTCTAAGAACAACCAGCTATTCACACCAAACTTTTTTAACATGAAGAGAAGATTCTGAAGATGTTAAATTGCGAGCGGATATTGGATATCTTGAACGGTGTTGACGTGGTGATTTTTTAAAGATGTAGTAAAAAACATAACCGTCATTTTTTTTATATCTTTAAAGTGCAGCATCCAAACTCTTTACAACTTTTTTCACACAGAGATCTAATCATTCTGAGCAAGTGCTGTTAATATAAATTTTCTACAAGCTTCAATGAATTAAAGAAAATTAAAAAAAGAAATTAGAAACCTGCTGTCACTCTGCCTGTGCCTGTCTGTGTTCAGTCACCATTGAGTCACTGAAGAGTGACTGAAGGGGGGAGGGGTGTAAGGGAGAGAGACCAGTGGAACATGCTGTTTTGCTTAAGACCATCTTTGAGGAAGATGCACATTGCTGTAGCGTAATCGACATAAATATGTCTGATATTTTGAGAAAATATAAAGGGTCATTAAATCTTTCATTGTTTGTATTTTGCAGTTGTTGTTTTTTATTTATTTTTACTGAACTGTACCATGAACTTGTCCTATTCAGTCACATAGCAAAAGATTAAGAAAAATACAACTTTTAAGCATGAGTGATTTATCTTCATTGTAGACAATATTTTCATAGTGTTATTTATTGAATATAAAATTATAATAATTAAAAATTTCAAGACAAACTTTGACAACAAAACAAACTTTGCTGTTATCTGTTCAAAACATCCGAAAACCATCATTTTAAGATCAGTTATATATATATCGCCCCATTAAAACACTCAACTTGATTTTTAAAGATATTTTGAAAGAATTAAGCGTATATAGAGCACTTTATTGTGTATTGCTGTACACCCACATGAACTGTGTTCATGTTCATGTTAATTCACAGTACATAAACTAAAAGATACTAATTTACCTTTAAACAATATATGAATACTTTTTTTTAGCTTAATATTAATTAACATTAATAAATGCTATTTAATTATTGTTCATGTTAACTAATATAGTTAATGTTAACAAATGAAACTGGATGGCAACATTTTATATATTGTGTGTATGTGTCTCTGTGTTGATTTTAAAGTGTAACCCTTTCAATTCAGTAAACTTAAAATCCAAACTAGCAGAGGGTTACTGTGAATGCATTTGCCAACTGTGCACCGTTTTCCTTATTGATTCTTAGTTATGTAGCGCTTAAGAGTGATGTCTTATAACAGGAGTCACCAGCAAAGCAATATCCACAGACAAATTGTACAGATAGGTAACGATTTAAGCAGAAGTGGTGAATGTAATGCAAGCAATAATAACATTTTGTTATCATCATGAATTACATGTTCTTATCATCATCATCATCAGAATATAGGGAAAATGTTCACATTTGGTTCACAGTTGGCATTATCTGAAGTCCTTGCAGGGGATTAGGTTTATAGCAAACTCCTCCTAGACATTTAATGAAATCAACATTATATTTGGTCAGTCTGATCTAGAGGCCTTAGAGATGTTAAATTGTGAAGATCTTGAGTTTCAGTAAAGGGCGTGTCCGTGGCGGCCTGACAAAGTTTGTTGTTTTGCCATGGACATAGGTGTAATAGCCATAAAATGTCTGATCTGCCTCAAACTTCAGAGGTTTGGTAAGAGTCCTGGCCTGAAGACACCTAAAGGCCAATATTCAGATATTATCATAGCGCCACCTGTTGACACCAGGATATATCATATCTTTCACTAACTCAAACATACCAAGGTCAATCTGCACCAAACTTCATATGTTTGATAATAGTGCTGGCCTGAACACATCTACATGCCAATAATCATTTATAGGCATAGCGCCACCAGCTGCCAATGGGAAGTTTGGCACATTTAAATGACTTATGACATATTTCTCATATATTTACTGTATTAAAAGCATACTGCCCACCGTTTGCTGTTTTCCTAAAGCCACCGGTCGGCGGTGAGCCCGGGTGCGAGGGCCCGTTCATCGCTGCTCGCAGCTTTAATTAGGGCCCGAGCCCAAAAGGGCGAAGGCCCTATTGTTCTTCTAAGGGTTATTATTTTTTTTTTTTTTTTTTTTTTTTTTTTTTTTTCTTTTTTTCAACCTT
Organism: Garra rufa; assembly: GCF_049309525.1. Classification (NCBI taxonomy): domain Eukaryota; kingdom Metazoa; phylum Chordata; class Actinopteri; order Cypriniformes; family Cyprinidae; genus Garra; species Garra rufa. The sequence goes on from NC_133385.1 coordinate 15,372,779, forward strand.
CCGGGCACTTTTGGGGGCCTTAACATACTCAAAAACTCTTGAAAATTTGCACACACGTCGGAATCTGCGGCCATCAGGACGCCAAAGAGGCTGGGACCCGGGCGTGGTTCAGGGCCTCTACAGCGCCCCCTGGAACACAGTTTGAAAACTTGATGTACTGCGCACACATACTTGCATGTATTGATATGAAACTCGGTACACATATAGAGCTCACTGAGCCAAACAACTTTTGTACTCTATGTCATGGGCTCCACGCAACAGGAAGTGAGATATTTAGGGCTGTTTAAAAAGCGCATGCTCTGGAATTTAACGTACTCCTCCCAGGAATTCCATGGGATTGTCACCAAACTGGGTCAGCATGATCTCAAGACATTGGGGACGCTAAATTGCGAGGAGATTTTTGATATCTCGAACGGTTTGGCCGTGGCAAGGCGACAAAGTTATGGCGAGAAATGAGAAACAGGAAGTGTCTAATAACTGTTGACCACATTGCCTGATTCTGATGAAACTTCACCAGTTTGTTCGTTGTATGATGCCGATTCCATAAATGTGACTATTATGAGTCAAAGTTATAGCGCCACCAACTGGCAGCAGGAAGTGTGTCATTTTCAAAATGCTTTGATATCAGCCTCTTAATTTTACTCGATTTTCTTTAAACTTCATCAAAATCATGTCAAAACACGGCCGATAAGAATATGTAAAGGGGTCGATGATAAATCGAATGCTGTTGCCATGGCAACATGTCAAACTTTAAAATTAGATTCCTGTCTTTTCGAGGCAGTTAACATGCTTAGAATTTCATGAAACTCAACACACACATCAATATTTATGATAGTTAGACACTGGCAAAAGGTCATAAATGGGTGTGGAGCAGGCACTCTATAGCGCCATCTTTTGACAAAAGTTGGGGGGTTAGTTTTTCCTACAGTCACTAAACTCTGTACATATATTAATCTCATCAATTTGGACAACTTTCTAAATCAAACTCATTAGCTGAGACCAACAGGAAGCCGGCTATTTTGATTTGAATGTGGATTTTTGGAAAAATCAGGCTGTAAACAAATGCACACTACTTCTAAGAACAACCAGCTGTTCACACCAAACTTTTTTAACATGAAGAGAATATTCTGAAGATGTTAAATTGCGACCGGATTTTGGATATCTTGAACGGTGTGGACGTGGTGATTTTTTAAAGATATAGTAAAAAATATTTTTATATCTTTAAAGTGCAGCATCCAAACTCTTTAAAACTTTTTTCACACAGAGATCTAATCATTCTGAGCAAGTGCTGGAAATAAAAAATGTATACAAGCTTCTATGAATTAAAGAAAATTTAAAAAAGAACTCAGAAACCTGCTGTCACTCTGGTGAATGTCTCTACTGTATGTATGTGCGTTCAGTCAGGCACAGAGAAGCTCATTATTGCAGGGGGGAGGGGTGAGAGGCAGAGAGGGTGACAGAGTAGAGAGCCATCCTACAGACCATCTTTGAACAAAATGCACATACTGTATGTAGTGTAATTACATAAATATGTCTGATCTTTGAGAGTCTGATATTTTGAGAAAATATAAAGGGTCACTAAGTCTTTCATTGTTCATTTTTTGCAGTTGTTGTTTTTTATTTATTTTTTACTTAACTGTACCATGAACTTGTCCTATTCAGTCACATAGCAAAAGATTTTAAAAAATACAACTTTTTAGCATGATCAATTTATCTTCATTGATAGACAATATTTACATAGTGTCATTTATTGAATATAAAATCATAATAATAAAAAATTAAGACAAACTTTGACAACAAAACAAACGTTACTGTTATCTCTTCAAAACATCTGAAAACCATAATTTTAAGATCAGTTATATATATGTATCACCCCGATAAAATACTCAACTTGATTTTTAAAGATATTTTGAAAGAATGAAGCGTTTATAGAGCACTTTATTGTGTATTGCTGTACACCCACATGAACTGTGTTCATGTTCATGTTAATTCACAGTACATAAACTTTATATGAATACTTTTTTTAGCTTAATATTAATTAACATTAATAAATGCTATTTATTTATTGGTCATGTTAACTGATATAGTTAATTTTAACAAATGAAACTGGATGGCAACATTTTATATTTTGTGTGTATGTGTCTGTGTGTTGATTTTAAAGTGTAACCCTTTCAATTCTGTAAACTTAAAATCCAAACTAGCAGATGGTTACTGTGAATGCATGTGCCAACTGGGCACCGTCTTCCTTATTGATTCTTAGTTATGACAACAATTGATTTTATACAAAAATATATTATACAAAAATTGTACAGATAGGTAACAATGACATTTAAGCAGAAGTGGTGGATATAAAGGAAGCAATAATAACATTTTGCTATCATCATGAATTACATGTTCTTATTTGTAGCATACTGGTTCACAGTTGGCATCTATCTGAAGTCCTTGCATTGATTGCATTTAATTAAATCAACATTATATTTGGTCAGTCTGATCTTGAGGCCTTAGAGATGTTAAATTGTGAAGATCTTGAGTTTTCATTAAAGGGCATGTCCGTGGTGGCCTGACAAAGTTTGATGTTTCTGCATAGACATAGAAGTGGTTATAACTTAGCCTGAAAATGTCTGATCTGCCACAAAATTCACAGGTTTGGTAAGAGTCCTGGCCTGAAGACACCTAAAGACCAATATTCAGATATTATCATAGCGCCACCTGTTGGCAGCAGGATATCTCATATATTTCACTAACTCAAACACACCAAGGTCAATCTGCACCAAACTTCATATGTTTGATAATAGTGCTGGCCTGAACACATCTACATGTCAATAATCAGTTATAGGCATAGCGCCACCAGCTGGCAGCAGCAATTTTGGCACATTTAAATGACTTATGACATATTTTTTCTATATTTACTGTATTAAAAGCATACTGCCCACCGATTGCTGTTTTCCTGAAGCCACCGGTCGGCGGTGAGCCCGGGTGCGAGGGCCCGTTCATCGCTGCTCGCAGCTTTAATTATTCTTCTTCTTCTTCTTCTTCTCCAAAATGAAAAGTCATTTTGAGGGCCTAAACATGCCCGAAAACTCACGAAACTTTGCACACGCATCAGACCTGGCGAAAATTTACATCTGATATGGTTTTCAAAAGTGGGTGTGGCAAAATGGCTCGATAGCGCCACCTATAAAATTTCAACGGAGTGCCCCTCGAGCTACGTTTCACGTACATGTACGAAACTCGGTACACATATGTAACACACCAATACCTACAAAAAAGTCTCCTGGTGCAACATCCGAAACCCAACAGGAAGTCCGTTATATTGAATTTCCTGTACGATTTTTGTGCAGTTTTTGCCATTTTCAGGCCTCATACTTTAACGAACTCCTCCTACAGTTTTTATCCGATCATCTTCAAATTTGCTGAGTGTCATCATAAGGCCTTTGCGATGTTAAATTGCGAAGCTTTAGAGTTTTCGTCGAAGGGCGTGTCCGTGGCGGCCGGACAAACTTTGATGTTTCGCCATGAAAAAGGAAGTTGCTATAACTCAGGCATACGATGTCCGATCTGCCTCAAACTTCACATGTTTGATGACAGTCCGGTCCTGAACACACGTCAGTGCCCATATTCAGTTATAGTCATAGCGCCACCTGCTGACAACAGGAAATGACATGTTTAACACTGTTACGGACTCCTAGAAACATATTGAAAAGCGTTAACAAGTCTTAAATAGGCTAGCAACATGCTACAAACATGTTAAAACATGCTAGCAACACTTAGCTGAGAGCTAAAGCATGATATTAATACAAAGAAAAATAAGTTGTAACTCATGCATACAAAGTCCAATCTGACCCAAGCTTAATATGTTTGATAAGAGTCCTGGTCTGAACACAAGCCCATGCCCATATTCAGTTATAGTCATAGTGCCACCTGCTGGCAACAGGAAGTCACATGTTTAATACTGTTGTGGATGCCCAGCAACATTTTAAAAATATCAACAAGTGTTAAATAGGGTAGCAACATGCTAGAAACATGTAAGCAACATTTAGCTAAGTGCTAAAGCATACTCTTAATGCAATGAAATAGGAAGTTACTGTAACTCAGGCATGCAATGTCCAATCAGCCCCAAACTTAATATGTTTGATAAGAGTCTTGGCCTGAATACATTTACATGCCAATATTTAGTTATAGTCATAGCGCCACCAGCTGGCAACAGCAAATTACTTGTTTTACACTAACTTAAGAATGCAATGTACAATTTGCACCAAACTTGACATGATTGCCAATAGTCCTGGCCTGAAGACATCTAAAAGCCAATATTTTGTAATAGCGCCACCTGTTGGCAGCAGGATATGTCATGACTTACACTCAAGCATGCCATGTTCAAGCTTCACCAAACTTCATATGTTTGATAAAAGCACTGGCCTGAACACATCTGCATGCCAATATTCATTTATAGGCATAGCGCCACCAGCTGGCAGCAGGAAGATTGGCACATATCAATGACTTTGACATATTCCTCCTACATTTACTGTGTTAATAGCATAGTGCCCACCATTCGCCACCGATCGGCGGTGAGCCCGAGTGCGAGGGCCCTACCATCGCTGCTTGCAGCTTTAATTTTTTCTTTATTCTCGTAATTTCGACTTTATTCTCTAAACATTTCGACTTTATTCATGAAACATTTCAGCTTTATTCTCGTAATTTTGACTTTATTGTCATAATATTTTGACTTTATTCTCGAAAAAATGTTACTTTATTGTCGTAATTTCGACTTTATTTACGAAACATTTTGACTGTATTCTCAAAACTTTTTGACTTTATTCTCGAAACATTGCGACTTTATTCTCGAAACATTACGACTTTATTCTCGAAACATTTCGACTTTATTCTCAAAATGTTACAACTTTAATCTTGTAATTTTAGTTTGTTCAAAAACTTTTGACTGGTAGTGTATAATGGTGTGTGTATACATATAATAGTGTGTATATTTGGGTAAAACATTTTTGTGTGTGTACAATGTACCCATGAAGCAAAGATGGCATGATTCTGGTGATGTACCTCCAGTGCATGTGCCAGTCGAGGTAAATGTGAATGCTAGACAGCCGTCTCCAGGTATATTACACATTCTCAGGGTAATTTGTTTCTTCATTGCCCACAGAATACGCCCAACAGCCCAGCTCAGCCACTAAAAGAAATAAAACAACAGACATACAACAGACTCCAGACAAATACATGAATAACACTGCTGACAATATATTACACCCAGGTTCCCTGATAACCAAAGACAGTACATTAGTTTTCCCTTAAGAAATCTCAAGTTGGGTTTTAAGATCCCAATAATGGAAGCTGAATAAATAAACCCACTACAACACCCAAAGACAGAGACAGTGTGCACCAATAACACATCAATTATCTATTACGTGTGCGCCGAGGACTCGCCACAATTGCCTTCCTGCACTATAGATTTCGCCAAAATGCGATGGGATGGGTAACCTTAGGAGCCGAACAGTATTTTATCTGCAGACCCATCAGTAACACATTTTTAATGGAATTACGGCGTATCCTTCGCTATTAATTCCTACTCAGGCTTTATTCTCATAACATTTCGACTTTATTCTCGAAACATTTCGACTTCTTAAAACATTTCGACTTTGTTCTCGAAACATTTTGACTTTGTTCTCGTAACATTTCGACTTCTTAAAACATTTTGACTTTGTTCTCGAAACATTTTGACTTTGTTCTCGTAACATTTCGACTTCTTAAAACATTTTGACTTTGTTCTCGAAACATTTTGACTTTGTTCTCAAAACATTTTGACTTTGTTCTCGAAACATTTTGACTTTGTTCTCAAAACATTTTGAATTTGTTCTTGTAACATTTCGACTTCTTAAAACATTTTGACTTTGTTCTCGAAACATTTTGACTTTGTTGTCGTAACATTTCGACTTCTTAAAACATTTTGACTTTGTTCTCGAAACATTTTGACTTTGTTCTCAAAACATTTCGACTTTGTTCTCGTAACATTTCGACTTCTTAAAACATTTCGACTTTGTTCTCGAAACATTTCGACTTTGTTGTCATAACATTTCGACTTCTTAAAACATTTTGACTTCGTTCTCGAAACATTTTGACTTTGTTGTCGTAACATTTCGACTTCTTAAAACATTTTGACTTTGTTCTCGAAACATTTTGACTTTGTTGTCGTAACATTTCGACTTCTTAAAACATTTTGACTTTGTTCTCGAAACATTTTGACTTTGTTGTCGTAACATTTCGACTTCTTAAAACATTTTGACTTTGTTCTCGAAACATTTTGACTTTGTTGTCGTAACATTTCGACTTCTTAAAACATTTTGACTTCGTTCTCGAAACATTTTGACTTTGTTGTCGTAACATTTCGACTTCTTAAAACATTTTGACTTTGTTCTCGAAACATTTTGACTTTGTTCTCGTAACATTTCGACTTCTTAAAACATTTTGACTTTGTTCTCGAAACATTTTGACTTTGTTCTCAAAACATTTTGACTTTGTTCTCAAAACATTTTGAATTTGTTCTTGTAACATTTCGACTTCTTAAAACATTTTGACTTTGTTCTCGAAACATTTTGACTTTGTTGTCGTAACATTTCGACTTCTTAAAACATTTTGACTTTGTTCTCGAAACATTTTGACTTTGTTGTCGTAACATTTCGACTTCTTAAAACATTTTGACTTCGTTCTCGAAACATTTTGACTTTGTTGTCGTAACATTTCGACTTCTTAAAACATTTTGACTTTGTTCTCGAAACATTTTGACTTTGTTCTCGTAACATTTCGACTTCTTAAAACATTTTGACTTTGTTCTCGAAACATTTTGACTTTGTTCTCAAAACATTTTGACTTTGTTCTCAAAACATTTTGAATTTGTTCTTGTAACATTTCGACTTCTTAAAACATTTTGACTTTGTTCTCGAAACATTTTGACTTTGTTGTCGTAACATTTCGACTTCTTAAAACATTTTGACTTTGTTCTCGAAACATTTTGACTTTGTTCTCAAAACATTTCGACTTTGTTCTCGTAACATTTCGACTTCTTAAAACATTTCGACTTTGTTCTCGAAACATTTCGACTTTGTTCTGGTAACATTTCGACTTCTTAAAACATTTTGACTTCGTTCTCGAAACATTTTGACTTTGTTGTCGTAACATTTCGACTTCTTAAAACATTTTGACTTTGTTCTCGAAACATTTTGACTTTGTTGTCGTAACATTTCGACTTCTTAAAACATTTTGACTTCGTTCTCGAAACATTTTGAATTTGTTGTCGTAACATTTCGACTTCTTAAAACATTTTGACTTCGTTCTCGAAACATTTTGAATTTGTTCTTGTAACATTTAGACTTAAACATTTTGACTTTGTTCTCGAAACATTTTGAATTTGTTCTTGTAACATTTCGACTTCTTAAAACATTTCGACTTTGTTCTCGTAACATTTCGACTTCTTAAAACATTTCGACTTTGTTCTCGAAACATTTCGACTTTGTTCTGGTAACATTTCGACTTCTTAAAACATTTTGACTTTGTTCTCGAAACATTTTGACTTTGTTCTCGAAACATTTTGACTTTGTTGTCGTAACATTTCGACTTCTTAAAACATTTTGACTTTGTTCTCGAAACATTTTGACTTTGTTCTCAAAACATTTTGAATTTGTTCTCGTAACATTTCGACTTCTTAAAACATTTCGACTTTGTTCTCGTAACATTTCGACTTCTTAAAACATTTCGACTTTGTTCTCGAAACATTTCGACTTTGTTCTGGTAACATTTCGACTTCTTAAAACATTTTGACTTTGTTCTCGAAACATTTTGACTTTGTTGTCGTAACATTTCGACTTCTTAAAACATTTTGACTTCGTTCTCGAAACATTTTGACTTTGTTCTCAAAACATTTTGAATTTGTTCTTGTAACATTTAGACTTACAGTTTTTCTCAATTGCTAAAACACTATAACCAGTCTTTTGAACTAAAATTTCAAAACTATAACGCCATTTCTCAAAAAGCACACCCATTTCCCTAAACATTAAACACTATTCCCTGCTTTGACACATGAGTTATATTTGGTGAACTGTTACTGCAAAACTCTACACACAAACCCCTACATTTCTCAGTGCTTACACCATGTGGTCATTTAGAAAGCACAAGCATTCAATATTGTTCACTCAAGTCTGCGAAGTTTGAGCTCAATTAGCACACAATTACCCAACTGGAAACACTAGGAGTCAAAATTTAGCACACACTAATCAGAATCTTCAATGGAGATAAAAGAGCCAAAGTCAGCTTACAGTGTTTCTCAGTCACTTTGGTGCATTTCTCAGATCAGAAATGAAATTGCCAAAACTACTTGTTCAACATCCACATCATCTAGTCTCTTGTGCACATCATAAAAAGCGTCTCTTTCTTCTGATCAAGTTGTGATTGCTTTGGCACATTCATACAACTGATTATATACATTTGTCTGCGGTTTCCTACATTATCAGTTGCTATTGTCATGTTGCTCAAAATGTATTATATATTTCTCTGTGCAAAAGTCTTACCCCTCAAAACATCAAGTCATTAGCTCATCGTATAAGTCATTACCTACTGTAAATGCAAAATTTTTGATCTAGTTGTCATAAACTGTCAATCATATATTCTACACATTTCTATTAGACTTTTTGTAAATTTGCCATGAATTATTCAAGTGAATCTTGACTTTCACTAATGATGAATAATATAGATCAACCAATGATAAAGCAGTTCTCTGAAAAAGCTCAAAGGTACATTTCATGAACCTTCAATTGGAAAGCATATATAGACAGAGGACAACGCAGGAGTTACAAATTCTGACAGTGGGCTTTCTCATTTTTATTTTCACCTTTGTGCCCATATTTCCTTTTCTTTTCTGTTTCACAATGACGTTGTAATGCATTTTTTTTTTTTTTTTTGTCAGACCACTAGTACAAGTGTAACTTTGAATCCTATTCAGTCTTTTTCAATCAATATCCCACCTATAGTAATGTGTAATTTTGAAGAGGAAGAGTAGGAGGTGAAAGAGGAAGAGGAGGAGAAGAAGGAGAAGGATGATGACGACAACGACAACATGGAAGAGACAGGAAGGGCAAGGGAAAGAAGACAAGCAGTCTCATATATTTTAGTTGATGGGTGCCAGGGTTGGATTAGGCATGCAAGAGGATTTGACCCCTGCTGCCTGGCCAGGGCTAATTTAGCCTGTGATGCTGAAGAGGTTCTTTGGCCTGTTCCAGACCAAACACAGGATGTTGGGCAGAATAATTATTTTGTTGTTGTTTGCTGTTTTGTTCTGTTTTCTACAGTACATTACTGTAAAGTAAGAAATGAAACACTTGCAAATACATACATTTGTTGTGTTCATCATGTGAAAAGTTTTTTTTTATTGTTTTAGTAGTATTGTTTTGAATTTATCTCATCAGTGTGTAAAACTGTGTTGTAGTGTGAGTTTTTTTGAGGATTTGTGTGTCATGTCTGAGAGCAAAGTTTGGTTTTTCAGCAAGATTGAGTTGTTTTGAGTGGAGAGCTTCATTTTGACCTCAATATAGGAAGTTTGGGGAATTGAGTTAGGAGTTGTGGATTTGTGTTTAGAGTTTCGCAAATAAGAGGCATAATTTCAAGAAATGTGTTTAAGCAATTGAGAAAAACTGTAAAACATTTTGACTTTGTTCTCGTAACATTTCGACTTCTTAAAACATTTTGACTTTGTTCTCGAAACATTTTGAATTTGTTCTTGTAACATTTAGACTTAAAACATTTTGACTTTGTTCTCGAAACATTTTGAATTTGTTCTCCTAACATTTCGACTTCTTAAAACATTTTGACTTTGTTCTCAAAACATTTTGACTTTGTTCTCAAAACATTTCGACTTTGTTCTCGTAACATTTCGACTTCTTTAAACATTTCGACTTTGTTCTCGTAACATTTCGACTTCTTAAAACATTTTGACTTTGTTCTCAAAACATCTTGAATTTGTTCTCGTAACATTTCGACTTCTTAAAACATTTAGACTTTGTTCTCGTAACATTTTGACTTTGTTCTCGTAACATTTCGACTTCTTAAAACATTACGACTTTTTTCTCGAAACATTTTGACTTTGTTCTTGTAACATTTCGACTTCTTTAAACATTTTGACTTTGTTCTCGAAACATTTTGACTTTGTTCTCGTAACATTTCAACTTCTTAAAACATTTTGACTTTGTTCTCGTAACATTTCGTCTTCTTTAAACATTTCGACTTTGTTCTCAAAACATTTTGAATTTGTTCTCGTAACATTTCGACTTCTTAAAACATTTCAACTTTGTTCTCGTAACATTTCGACTTCTTAAAACATTTCGACTTTGTTCTCGTAACATTTCGACTTTATAAAACATTTCGACTTTGTTCTCGTAACATTTTGACTTTGTTCTCATAACATTTCGACTTCTTAAAACATTACGACTTTATTCTCGAAACATTTTGACTTTGTTCTCGTAACATTTCGACTTCTTTAAACATTTCAGCTTTGTTCTCAAAACATTTTGAATTTGTTCTCGTAACATTTCGACTTCTTAAAACATTTTGACTTTATTCTCGAAACATTACGACTTTATTCTCAAAACATTACGACTTTATTCTCAAAACATTACGACTTTATTCTCAAAACATTACGACTTTATTCTCAAAACATTATGACTTTATTCTCGAAACATTTAGACTTTATTCTCAAAATATTTCAACTTTATTCTTGAAGTATTATAAGATGGCATGATCCTGGTCACGTACCTTCAGGTCTAATGTGCTAGTCAAGGTATATGTTAATGCTAACAGACAGTTGTCTCCAGGTATATAAGACATCCTCAGGATGATTTGTTCCTTCATTGCCCACAGCATACGCCCAACAGCCCAGCTCACAAGCCATTAAAAGAAATAAAACAACAGACTTCAGACAAATACATGAATAACACTGCAGACAATATATTACACCCAGGTTCCCTGATAACCAAAGACAGTACATTAGTTTTCCCTTAAGAAATCTCAAGTTGGGTTTTAAGATCCCAATAATGGAAGCTGAATAAATAAACCCACTACAACACCCAAAGACAGAGACAGTCTGCACCAAGAACACATCAATTATCTATTACGTGTGCGCCGAGGACTCGCCACAATTGCCTCCCTGCACTATAGATTTCGCCAAAATGCGATGGGATGGGTAACCTTAGGAGACGAACAGTATTTTATCTGCTGACCCATCAGTAACACATTTTTAATGGAATTACGCCGCATCCTTCGCTATTAATTCCTACTCGGGCTGAGTTATCCTGCTCGGCTAATGCCTTTTTACCACTAAATTCCCTGAGCATCAGCACCTTGGGCCTAATCAGCCCATTATCTTGTTCTTCTGATGACTTCACTGGATACTTTCACGGCCCTGGGGCTGCTTTTCCAGGGTGCTGGTGGTTTCAAATGTTCCTGGGCTTAGCATTCTGTGCACTTGTGGTTGTTTTATGGCTTTTCTCTGAGACGGAGGCTCCATGGGAGATGTTTCGGGAGGTGGCTTCGGAGCGCTGCTGTCTGGGTGCTAATGTTCCTGTGTGGGCAGTTACAAAATGGCCATGTTTCCCCTGTCACAGAAACAATTAGGGCCGTATTTATGGCGGGTGAATGGGGTGGGTTTGTAATGGACCGCTCCTGCAGAGGAAGCTCTGTATAAATCACTTGCTTGTCCAGGAACCGCTTTGTGCTCTTCAATAAACCAAGTTCAAAGCCGCTACACCAACTGCTGCAATGCTTAATTTGAATAAGAGTTGTGAGCGATTCATATCCATCATGTACGTGCATTAAAATTAACAGTAATATGACTGACGGGGTCAAAGAGATAGTATTTAGAAGCTAATTTAATGCTTTCTTAACTGCCCTGTGGGTTTGTATTTCATACACTGCAATGTTTAATTAGTAAAAACTATAAACTAATTAAATGAGATTATGAGAAATAACCGCATGATATTCTGAATAATTAATATTGCACATGTTGTTTTATTTTCCTATCATTGAACATAAGATTATTATTGACAGTGTAAACAATGTGAAACATTAACTGAGGAAAATATTTATTAGCATTAATATTCATTAAGGTTTTTCTTATTTATTTTGTTTAATTACTTTTCAAAAGTTTGGGGTTGGTAAGACAATATTATGATTTAAAACAACTGTTTTCCAATTTCCAATTTCAAAATTGCACTTTTTCATTTTATTTTCAGCATGATCCTTAAGAAATTCTTCTGATATGGTTATTTGGTGCTCTGGAAACATTTATCATCATAATAAGTGTAGAAAACAATTGTGATGCTTATTAGTTCTGTGCAAACTGAGGATTTTTATGATCAAAATAATACAACAGAACAGCTTTTGTTTGAAATAGATGTTTTTACTGTCACTTTTGATCAATTTAATCCATCCATGCTAAATAAAACTATTAATTAATTAAATAATAATAATAATAATAATAAAAATAAATAAAAATATTTTGTACTCTCAACTGCAAGTAAAATGATACTTTTTCTAAAATTAGATGCTATTTTAAATCTTTTTTTTTATTATTATTATTATTATTTTTCAAAAGTTTGGGGTCAGTAGGATATCTTTACATTTTTAAAAGCAGCCTCTTGTTCTCACCCAGGCTGCATTTATTATCAAAAACACAATAAAAAAAGAAAAGAATACTATTTATATAAATTAATATAACTTTTTTTAGTTTTCAATTTTAAACTATTTTCAAATCATGTGTGATTTTCAGCTTGATTCCTTCATAAAGCATTCTGATATGATTTAGTACTCTAGAAATATTTATCATAATCAGTGTTGAAAACACTTTTTGTGTATACTGATTTTTATTAATATACTTTTTAATGATCAAAATATTAAAAAAAGAACAGCATTTGTTTTAATTCGAAATCTTATGTAACATTATATATGTCTTTACTGTTACTTTTGTTCAATTTAATCCATCCTTGCTAAATAAAAGTATTAATTTCTCATAAAAACCTTTCTGATCCCAGTTTTGCACTTTGTAAGTAGTTTTTGATTGAAATATCATGTGATACTATTTTTACTGAAATAAATAAATAAAACAAGTTTAAAATGCCTCATTTCAAATTTCTATCTATGCACAACAGTTTTTATTTATTTTCCCAAAACAACATAATGTATTATGTTGAGCGATCGGAAATTAATTTCTTTCTACCAATTAGCAGATTGGAATGAGAATATTTCAGGCAAATTACGAACAAAACCGTCAACCGATGTCAAACAAGCACGCGCTGAGCCTAGTTCCCTCGACGCAATGCCTGTTAAATAATTCTCACAAATATTTAGCTCGTTTATTTGTTAATTCTGCTTTGCCAATGTTTTTTTTTTCTTCCTCGTACATGTGTGCAGCTGCAATGGAAATCATTCTGTTCCATATTAATAGAGTGAAGAGGAAAGCAGAGAGCACTTCTTATCTTATGGGGCAACCTTTAAATATAATCACCACACACACACACACACACTTGTATTTCATCAGCTATGTTATCTACTTTCAATTTTACCAGCACACCCACTTGCAGCCTGACACACACACACATGCACACACACAAACAACTGTGTATGTTTTCCAGTCATGTACTACAGGCGCAATATCACCTCCTTAGCAAGCCCGATCCCTCCATCCAGGTGAAAAGGGAGAAAAAATAAACAGCACATCTCTTCCCCTCTGAATGCGGGTTATTACTGACTGCTTCAGACTGGTAATGAGATCACATCTGTCTGTGCTGTAGATCAACCGGACCATATTTTAGGTGGTTT
>NC_133385.1:15387141-15420649 GCF_049309525.1 Garra rufa
TTCATAATGGTTATTCAGTGGTGCATGCTGGGAAACAAGGCTCCAACATACCACTGTAGACATCCCAGCATTAGCATTAACACGATACTGACAAATACAGAGAAAAGTACAAAGAAATACGCATGTAACAAAATCTCATCGACGTTCACAACGTTTGAAAAAGATCTCAAACGGTTACTGTTAAGAACCGGCTGGCGCCTTCTCACCAAACATTTGCTATTGATGATAGCAACCTACTGTTGTTCCCAGTAGAATGGAGCAAATACAATCCTCATGAATATTTCAAAACTATATACCAAGCATCCATTGCTACCCTACGCACCATTAAACTATGTGGTCAAACGGGGGGGGGGGGGGGGGGTATTTTCCTATATTCAAGACAATAAAATCCACGGGGTTTAGAATCAAGGAAAATAGCCACTGTTAATACACAACACTGTTTAGAGGCATATTTTATCCAGACAACATTTATATTATCATATACCACCTGTAAATCAAAGCTACTTACTCACAACATGCAATTTTTACATCTACCTGCTACATCTGTGTAGCACTACTAGTTAGCAGTTTATTATTGCTCAAGATCTAACGATTTAAACTTTTTTTCCTCAACAGAAAAGGAGCCGTCAAATGGAAAATCCAACAAAAGAGTGATGAATTTAAACGAATAAATAAAAAAAAATACTAAAAATAACTATTAATTGCTAGGCGCTCTATAGAGCTGCAATTATTCATGACATCTTTACGTTCTGACATCTCAGCGTTACGTTGATGTAATAATTGACGGCTACATCAGCTGACAGATCTGCCAACGTTTGTAGAAAAGCGCGATGAAAATTCGGCGACAAACTCATCACAAAAGCATTTTCATTCCCGTATTATTTTATGTTTCTAATAGTAATAATAATGAAGGAATCAAGGAAGGAAAAGGTTCTCAGCCTAGAAGGCAGTGTGCCATGAAATGGAGGAGCGAGTGCACATCCTTCATGCCGGTAGGGGAACGTATGCTTAAGCTCAAAAATATTATTTACTTTGAAGTGTAATGACCCAAGGAGGGTCCACACACTGAGGAACGAGATTGCTCTTCTTAATTTAAGTGAGGGGTGGGCGAAGGATACAACACAGCTTATTTATCTACGCTCAGATGGTTTGGTCTTAATGATGTGAGGCCGTTATAATGACAACACCTCCAGATGAGAGACCATAAGCACTCTGTAACAACAAAGTCATTTTTGCTGCTCGTTTTTGACACGTTATAACATTAAAACTCGAACAAATCTGACCTTTTTTCAATCAAATCAAGGCCCAGAAAGATAGTAAGGACAGTGTTAAAACAGTCTATGTGACATCAGTGGTTCAACCGTAATTTTATGAAGCTACGAGATACTTTTTGAGCGCAAAGAAAACAAAAATAACAGCTTTATTCAACAATTTCTTCTCTTTCGTGTCAGTCTTTAACGCAACTTTAACATCTCTTAGTTACCATCTGTATATTCTGGTTCAAATAAGTAAGGATGGCCAAAAATTGCGTCCTATGGTCTCATGACGAAAACGTACCTGTGGGAACTTTTCCGCACGACGCGAAATACGTACCAATAAGTACATATCACTGTAGTTTCCAACAGAAATGAACACTAAAGGCAGTAAAACAGTGAGCACTTGTAAATCGTTTTTGTACACAGTTATGATTACAGCTCTATATTGTGGCGAGGCAAAGGATCACACGACAAGGGGGTATGCAGTTTGTCCCCGGAGGGTGAATTTATTAATTATAAAGGTGCTCGTAGAAGTGAAGACTGTGTGCTCGAAGCTCCCTTGTGATACTCCTTCCCCGTGGCAGTGTGATCCGTGCTGTGCTCTGTCTGGCGGTGCTGATCGGTCACGTGCTGTTTTCTGTAGGAAGAGTGAGGGAAAAGTCATTAGCCGTGTCTTCGGAGACGTCTCTCACCAAACTAGTGTTGGCGGCGGCTTATATGGCCGCCGCTTGATTACTCGCCAGCCGGGACCGATCAGGTGTGGGAGGGGCGTGGTTGCTGCTCCTCGTCGGTTACCAGGGCGACGCTGATGAGGACTCAGGCCATGTGTCACACTCCCCCCCCCCTAAGCATCGCGCTGGTACTCGGTGTAGTGGGGATCTTGGGGTGGAGGGAGGAGCGTGCCCTGACAGACCTGCGAAAGCTGACCAGATCCGGGAGAGACCGTCGGCGTTGGCGTTGGCCGTCCCCGCCCGATGTTGCACCGTGAAGTGGAAGTCCTGGAGCGCCAGGAACCAGCGTGTCACCCGGGCATTGGTGTCCTTCGCCCGGGCCATCCACTGTAGGGGTGCATGGTCAGTTATTAATGTAAATTTTCGACCCAACAGATAATACCTGAGCTCCAGGACTGCCCACTTCACTGCCAACGCCTCTCGCTCAACGGTCGCGTATCGCCGCTCGGCGGAGGTCAGCTTCCGGCTGATGAAGATCACCGGGTGTTCCTCCCCGTCCTGTATTTGGGACAGGACGGCTCCCAACCCGGTATCCGACGCGTCCGTCTGCAGCAGGAAGGGGCAGTTGAAGTCTGGGGCCCGTAGTACTGGCTCTGAGGTCAGGGCCGCCTTGATCGCCCTGAAGGCCTCCTCTTCGGTCGGGCCCCAGGGTGTCCTCTCCGGTTGCCCCTTCCTGGTCAGGTCTGTCAGGGGGGCTGCTAAGGAGGAGAAGTTGGGGATAAAACAGCGGTAATAACCCGCCAACCCCAAAAACGCTCGTACCTGGGTCTTGGTCGAGGGCCGTGGCGCAGAGAGGATTGCTGCCACCTTCTTCTCCTGAGGTCGAATGAGGCCACGGCCGACTTGGTATCCCAGGTACTTGGCCTCCGAGAGCGCTAGATGGCACTTCTTGGGGTTGGCGGTCAGTCCAGCCCGCCGGAGCTCCAAGAGCACCCTCCGCAACCTGTCCAGGTGGTCCTCCCACCGCTCGGAGTGGACGACTACATCGTCCAGATACGCCGCAGCGTAGGCCTGATGGGGGCGTAGCAGGACGTCCATCATCCGCTGGAACGTAGCTGGGGCCCCGTGTAGGCCGAAGGGGAGGGTCCGGTACTGCCAGTGACCTGATGGTGTGGAGAAGGCCGTCTTCGGTTTAGCTTCCTCCGTCAGAGCGACTTGCCAATACCCTTTTGTGAGGTCCAGTGTGGAGATATACCGGGCCCTCCCCAGGCGATCTAGTAGCTCATCTACACGGGGCATGGGGTAGCCGTCGAACTCTGAGACCTCATTTAGGCGGCGGAAGTCGTTGCAGAAGCGGAGGGTGCCATCCGGCTTTGGTACCATGACGATTGGGCTGGACCACGGGCTGCGAGATGGTTCAATTACCCCCAACTTCAGCATTTCCTGGATTTCCTCCTCAATAGCCTGGCGCCGAGCCTCAGGGACGCGGTAGGGCCGCTGCCTGACGATGACTCCAGGCGGCGTGCGGATATCGTGCGCGATCACGTTGGTCCGCCCGGGCAAGATGGAGAACACATCCGAAAACTGACCGACCAGATGTTGCAACTCCGTCTTCTGGGCAGCCAACAGATGGGGGTTGACGTCGACAACCACGGGGTCTCTGGTGGTCAGGGCCAAGAGATTGCTCCTGGTCCCGACCCAGCGCTTGAGGAGGTTAATATGGTAGATCTGGTCCTCCTTTCTTCGTCCGGGTTGCCGGACACGGTAGGTGACAGGGCCGATCTTCTCCGTAACCGTGTACGGGCCCTGCCAGGAGGCCAGAAACTTGCACGCGGAGGTGGGAACCAGGACCATCACGTGATCTCCCGGCTGGAACTCCCGTGGTTGGGCTGCCCGATGGAAGTGTTTCTGTTGGGCTTGCTGGGCCTTCACTAGGTGTTCCCGGACCAACGGCATCACTCTGTCGATCCTCTCCCGCATCTCCCGGACGTGCTCAATTGTGGAGCGCATTGGGGCCGGCTGCTGCTCCCAGGCCTCCCTCGCGACGTCGAGAAGTCCTCGGGGTTGCCGGCCGAAAAGAAGTTCAAACGGGGTAAACCCCGTTGAGGCCTGGGGGACCTCTCGGATGCCGAAGAGGACATAGGGCAGCATCCGGTCCCAATCTCGCCGATCTTCGGCTGCGACCCTCTTAAGCATTTGCTTGAGGGTCTGATTGAAGCGCTCCACGAGCCCGTCCGTCTGCGGGTGGTAGGTGCGGAGTTGCTTTACCTTGAGGAGCCGACAAAGCTCCGCCATCAGCCGGGACATGAAGGGGGTCCCTTGGTCGGTCAGTATCTCCGCTGGGATGCCGACTCGGCTGGCTAGGAGGAACAGCTCCTGGGCGATCGCCTTCGAGGTGGCCTTCCGAAGAGGGATCGCCTCGGGGTACCGGGTGGCATAGTCGACGATCACCAGGATGTGTTCGTGACCACGGGCGGACTTAGGCAGCGGCCCGACCAGATCCATCCCTATCCGCTCGAAGGGTACCTCGATGATAGGCAGCGGAATTAGTGGGCTGGGGGGAGGGGTCCGAGGAGACGTCCGCTGGCAGGTGGGGCAGGCCTGGCAGAAGCGCCGAACATCTCCTTCCATGCCAGGCCAGTGGAACCGATCCCGGATGCGTTGGGTGGTATTTTGCGCTCCTAGGTGCCCCGCCATAGGATGAGCGTGGGCTAGCTCCATCACGGTCTCGGTCTTGCTCCTCGGGACCACCAATAATTTCTTCTCCTCCCCCCGTCGCTGCGCGACACAGTATAACAGGCCATTTTGCACAATGAAGTGTGGGACCGGGTGTGGACCAGGAATAACCGTCTGGTTTTCCACCACCCTCACTTGGGCCCAGGCATTCTTCAGCCGGTCATCCTCGTGCTGGGCCTTCGCAAATGTTCCCCCTCCCGTCACCTGTTGGAAGACATCAAAGTAGAGGTTAGTATTTTGGGAGGGGGACTCACCGCTTGGAGGATGGTCGGAGGCCATCAGCACGGGACGCCGGCCAGTCTTCTTCGGCCTGGGCCGTCTTCGGCGGCCCCCGGCGGCGCTGTCGGGCTGGCTTGCGGCGGCGAGTAGGCGGTCCAGCCCTGGCCAGTCCCTCCCGAGCAGTACTGGAACGGGCAGATCCTTCACCACGCCGACCTCCACAGCCCAGGCACCAGGACTGGCCGAGATGGTGACGCGGCGAGCGGGCACCTGGAAAGTGTCTCCGTGCACGCAGGTAATTGGTAAACATGCTTTAGAATCTGCTCGTGGGGGAAGGACGGCCGGATGGACGAGGCTGACCGCACTACCCGTGTCCAGGAGGGCTTGAAACGGATGGCCGTTTATCTTCACCTCCGTCTTCAGAGCCCCACTGGGCGGCTCGCGGTGGACAGCACAGCCCGCTAGCCAGGCGCGGTTCGGCGTTCGCGGGGCTTCGGTGGGCATTGGCTCATCCTGCATGCCGGGGGCGGCCGGCCTGCTCACTGGTCGCTGGGTACCCTCCGGCGGGCGTCGCTCTGGATTCACCCTCCGGGGGAAGGGCGGTGCTCGCTCCCCAGCCTCCCGGTGTTGGGCCACTTCCGCCAGCTCCACCGCCTCCACGAGCTCGCCGACGGTGGTGGGGTTCCTCATCCCAGCGGCCTGCCTCAGAGTGCGGGGAAGGGCTCGCAGCAGTTTGTCTACCACCACACGCTCCGCCACCTGGGTGGCGCTGGGACCCCCGGCCAATAGCCAATGCTGGGCGAGACGGGACAGCTCTGCGGCTTGGGCACGTGCTGGCACCCGGGACTTATACTCCCATTCGTGAAATTGTTGTGCGGCGCAGATCGGTGACAATCCCATTCGGGCCAGAATTTCCTGTTTCAATTCTTCATACTTCTCGCTGGCATCGGCAGAGAGGGAGAAATAAGCCCGCTGAGCTTCCCCGGTGAGTAAAGGGGCCAGCAAGCGTGCCCAATCCCCTCGTGCCCAGCCTTCGCGAGTGGCGACGTTCTCGAACATCTGTAAGTAATTTTCCACATCATCATTAGCCGTCATTTTGGGCAGAAGCTGTGTTACCGTGATCCGGGGGTCCGGCGGCGGAGCGGGTTGGGCTGCAGCCGCCCGGAGAGCGGCGAGCTCGCGGTCAGCTTCTCCTTGGCGGGTGGCGATGTGCTCCACGATTTGTTGCTGACGAATGCTGACCTCGGTGAGGCATTTGAGCAGCTCTTCCATCGTTGGGGGAGGAGCGGCCGCCTGCACAGGGACAGCAAACAAAAAGGAAAAAAAGGCGGGAAAAAGAACAAAGGGCTGAGGTTAGTCAAAGAAAAAGTGGGGTTTGTCGGTGATCCTCTGCTTAGTCTGCCCGCATTCTCCACCAGTGTGGCGAGGCAAAGGATCACACGACAAGGGGGTATGCAGTTTGTCCCCGGAGGGTGAATTTATTAATTATAAAGGTGCTCGTAGAAGTGAAGACTGTGTGCTCGAAGCTCCCTTGTGATACTCCTTCCCCGTGGCAGTGTGATCCGTGCTGTGCTCTGTCTGGCGGTGCTGATCGGTCACGTGCTGTTTTCTGTAGGAAGAGTGAGGGAAAAGTCATTAGCCGTGTCTTCGGAGACGTCTCTCACCAAACTAGTGTTGGCGGCGGCTTATATGGCCGCCGCTTGATTACTCGCCAGCCGGGACCGATCAGGTGTGGGAGGGGCGTGGTTGCTGCTCCTCGTCGGTTACCAGGGCGACGCTGATGAGGACTCAGGCCATGTGTCACAATATGTTTCGCTTTCTGGACGTAACAAGTTTGCTCGGTAGCTCAGCCGGCACGGAATTGGACTTAGGATGTGGAATCCTTGGGTACGAATTCTGTGAAAAACATGACTCATGATGAAAGAGCCAGAAACGTGAGAGATCGAAAAACAAGCTAAAGCGGCATGTTTGCGATTGCGTTTTTATGCCACATTCGCTTTTGTTCATACTATCGTGTAGGTTTAGGTGTAGTGCAGATGGTACGTTATTTTAAAACGTCACAGCATTAGAATTATAGCACCACTAAACGAACATTTCAAGTCAGAACTGCGGTGACACATATATGTATGTTCATCTGTTCCAGGGGGTAAAAACAAACACTCTTTTAGCGTAAGTTCCCACAGTTACGTTTTTGTCATGAGATCAGGTTGTATGGGTCGTGGTACTCTCAATTGTTAAATAAAGTTGTTATTTTTGTTTTCTTTGTGCACAAAAAGTTTTCTTGTAGTTTCATAATATTACGGTTGAACTACTGATGTCACATGGACTATTTTAGCGATGTCCTTACTACCTTTCTAGGCCTAGAACGTTTCAGTTGCGTTGCTGTCTATTCAGGGTCAGAAAGCTCTCAGGTTGCATCAAAATTATCTTAATTTGTGTTCTGAAGATGAACGGTCTTTCAGGTTTGGAGGGTGAATAATTAATGACAGATTTTCTTTTTTTGGGTAAACTATCTCTTTAAGTTGATAAGAATGTAAGAAAATGCGAATGTTGTCATAAGGAATTTCTGTGGCACAATAGAATTGCAATAAAGTATGACCAATAAAATTATGATTTCTGTTTTATGTGTTCTGAAGAAACACGAGAGCTACACTACCATACAAAAGTTTTTTTTTTTTTAAGAATTTAATTCTGTAAAGATGCATTAAATTGATCAAAACTGACAGTAAAGACTTTTGTAATGTTAGATTTCAATTTCAAACAAATGTTGTTCTTTTGAACCTTCTATTCATCAAAGAATCCTGAAAAAATGGTTTTGGCCATGGTTTTCACAAATATATTAAGCAACACAAATGTTTTCAGCATGAATGATAATAAAAAAATGTTCAAAATGAGCACAAAATCAGCCTATCAGAATGAAAGATCTGAAGGATTAAGCACTGAAGACCAGATTAATGATGCTGAAAATTCAGCTTTGCATTAACAGAAATAAATTATCATTTAAAATAGAATAGAAGAAAAAAATTGTTTAAAATTGCAATAATATTTTACAATATTGTTTATCAAATTTAGAGCATGAAATAATTCTTAAAAAAATAAATAATAATCCTTTTGAATGTAAATGATGTTTAGTTACTAGTTACTAGTCTAGTTACTTAAAAAAAAACAATACTGGCTGTATTCCAAATGTATTTCACAATCTATACATTTCCCAAGGTTTTTCCCACCTCGTCATAATGCGTAGTCCATCAAGGATTAAAATAATTTCTGTCCAAAAAGTTATATACAGTTTTGTCGAAACCATAGTTTTAAGGGGTATCAGGTGAGCTACAGAGCAAACCTACTGACTAAAACTGTCTATGACAATGTTCAAATGAATCCGTTTTCAAATCAGACAGGATGTTACAATTATTTTGAAGTTGCAACCTAACATTCTGCAAGTAATTGTGTGAAAAATGATGCTTTATTATTCCAAACTCTGCACTTGTAAATTATACTTTGTGTGAAAAGGAATAAAAGTCAGAACTTTACTGCCTCTAGTGTTCATTTCAACTGCAGTGAATTATACAGGTATGTTTTTTCCAGTTTTGCAGAAATGTGTCACGGTCCAATTGGAAAGATGAGGTGAGGACTCAAATGCAGTAAGTAGGCTCTTTATTTAGAAAAATAAAACAACAACAAAAATCACCTCAAGGGGGAAAACGATCAGGCTGGCCAGGATGGGGCACAGCAAGAACAAGCTAACAGTAACAACATCTACTAGCTTACAAACATATCTAACGAACCAACACAGGACAGCAAACACAGGAAGACTAAGTAGGGCAGGTAATGAGGGAGACACAGGTGGAACCACTGAAACAATAATAAGGTAACAAGATGGGCAGGGTTAGACATCAAACAGGAGAGAGCACATGGCAACAAACAAACAAACACACTACAAGCCATGTGCTCACACATAAATCACAGTGTCCCCTGGTGGCCATCCTTGGGACACCAGCTGTGACAGAACCCCCTCTCTAAGGAGCGGATTCCAGACGTTCCACAGTCTGAGACACAAAACAAGAGTCCAGGAGGGAGGTGGAGAGGAGGCGGAACAGGGGGAGGGATGGTGGGTCAGTGTCGGAGCCGGGGAAACAGGCAGGGTGGGCTTGGTGGGTAAAGCCAGGGAGGATCGGGAGGCTCTGGAACCCTGGCAGATGACCAGGGAGGAACAGCGCAGAGTTCAAGAGTTGGTGGCGCCGCCTCAGGAACACAGCGCGCTGGCGCCGCCGCTTTGAGAACATCGTGAGCGAACATCGTGAGCGGACGCCGCCGCCTCAGGAACATAGTGAGCGGACACCGCCGCCTCAGGAACAAAGCGCGCGGGTGCCGCCGCTTCGAGAACATAGTGAGCGGACACCGCCGCCTCGGGAGGATAGTGAGTGGACACCGCCGCTTCGAGATCATCGTGAGCAGACACCGTCGCCTCAGGAACAAAGCACGCGGTTGCCGCCGCTTCGAGACCATAGTGAGCGGACACCGCCGCTTCGGGAGGATAGTGAGCAGACACAGCCGCCTCGGGAACAAAGTGCGCGGGTGCCGCCGCTTCGAGAACATAGTGAGCGGACACCGCCGCCTCGGGAGGATAGTGAGCGGACACCGCCGCTTCGGGAGGATAGTGAGCGGACACCGCCGCTTCGAGATCATCGTGAGCAGACACCGTCGCCTCAGGAACAAAGCGCGCAGTTGCCGCCGCTTCGAGAACATAGTGAGTGGACACCGCCGCTTCGGGAGGATAGTGAGCAGACACCGCCGCTTCGAGATCATCGTGAGCAGACACCGCCGCCTCGGGAGGAGAGTAAGTGAGCGCCGCCGCCTCGGGAAGAGAGTGAGTAGACACCTCTGCTTCGGGAGGATAGTGAGCGGTCAGCGCTGCCCTTACCGACATCAGCGGAGAATCCTTCACACTGCGTCTCAGCCCGGGGTGCCCAGAGAACGACCCCGAAAACCTGCCAGTGGCCGGCACAGTCTGAGGATGTTCTGGAACGGCAGCCGTCATATGGAGGGGCACTGTGGAGGCTGTCTCGTGAAGAGGCTCCCCATGAGAAAGCTACTCTTTTTGCAGTGCTGACTGCCTCCCACTGCAGACGAGGTACTCCACAAACCCCTCAAAAGACAGATGTTCAGAGCCTAACATCCTCCAGTGACTAATGGGCTCATCAAGGGCATAATTCAGCAAGTCTTTCAGAGCAGAGTCATTGTAGCCCAGCCCCTCTGCAGCACTCCTAAAATCCAGGGCAAACTCCCTTAGATCCATTCCCCGTTGATGGAGGGAGCTCAAGGCTTCGAGCTGGAGCATGCGTTGGTAGAGTGGACTGCAGACCTTAGAGGTGGGTGAATGGTGCAAGCCCTTCCTCTGCTGAGTCCTCATTTTGGTTGGTTCGTTCTGTCACGGTCCAATTGGAAAGATGAGGTGAGGACTCAAATGCAGTAAGTAGACTCTTTATTTAGAAAAAATAAAACAACAACAACAACAACAACAACAACAACAACAAAAATCACCTCAAGGGGGAAAACGATCAGGCTGGCCAGGATGGGGCACAGCAAGAACAAGCTAACAGTAACAACATCTACTAGCTTACAAACATATATCTAACGAACCAACACAGGAGAGCAAACACAGGAAGACTAAGTAGGGCAGGTAATGAGGGAGACACAGGTGGAACCACTGAAACAATAATAAGGTAACAAGATGGGCGGGGTTAGACATCAGACAGGAGAGAGCACATGGCAACAAACAAACAAACACACTACAAGCCATGTGCTCACACATAATCACAGTGTCCCCTGGTGGCCATCCTTGGGACACCAGCTGTGACAAAATGTATATAGAGGCATGTATTTCCAATGAGCTTATGTTGATACAAACTTATTCAGATTCCATCTGGGTCTGGTCTATCATCTAGATCTACTTCACAGCTATATAGTACAACAAAACAGCAACTGTTGGATACAGCAAGTAATATCTGTTTGCGAATTCAAGCAAGATGCTTTGAAGCACCATTTACTGTACAATTTAGCCACCTGAGATTTGCTAGCTTTTTGAACTAAGCTGTTGCCTTTTATTTCATGGAACCCTGAGGCAACAAATCATCATCACTAGCCTGAAATCCTCTGCAACCCTCAGCAAGCACATATAAGCCCATGTGTTGGTTCTGATCCAGCTGGACTTTTGTTTATTTGGCCGCAGGGCCGTTAGCTTGGACATAATGCTATTTAGCTACAAGCAAAGAAGTACGTTTCACCTTACAAGACAAGGCTCAAACCGAGGAGTCATTACAGTGAAGAAACTGTTTGAATTCCACCCATGGCCCATCCTGTTACTTATGCATCAAATGTCTGAAGTCGGAGTCTCTCTCTGAAGACTGATGAGGTCAAATGCTGCAGACATCAATATTCAAGTTGACTGCAAATCAAAAAGTGATTCAAAGGGCATTGCGCATTCATCCAAAAGTTCAGATTGAACTCAAAAATTGCAACTTTCAACTTTATTTATTTAATTCTTCAGATTGCATGTGTAACTCCTTAATCTGAATATGCAACTTAAATTTCAAACTTCTTCAATTAATCATTTATTCAGATCTTCAGGGCTGTCTGGTATCTTCAGGGAGCTTCTCTAAGCCAGTAGGGTATGGAGATGTGTTCATGTGGTTAACATTGTTCTGCTTAAGAAGCCTGTTTCCCCCATTGAGGGTTAGTTACGTGTGATGCAATACGTATGCCACTGAATGATGCAACTCAGGCTAGGAAATATTAATATGCTTAAAAATTGACCAGTATTAGGATCTTAAATAGTTTCATGTGGTGATTTGAAAAGTCTTTTTTGGGATCATCAGTCATCAAAGCTCGGTAAATATTGGTCACAGACACAGAGATTTACCTTAAATTTCACCAAGCTGATTACCCACTCAAAACTCCCACAGATCATGTTTTCAGGCCATTTCATGTCTTATTTTGATGTACCAAAGTGGTTTTATCCAAGTGTGTGAGTTGTTCACTTACTTTTTTAATTAGTCTTCCCTTCAACAGCATTATGTTGTTTATTCAGACTGATTCGCGAATGAGGAATGTGCACGAACACAAGAGGCGGGATTTATCGCAAGAACCAATCACAGCCGAACATAACCAGTCATATCGCAATGAAGACATTGCTTCCTCTCATTAGGGCTGTCACGATATGAAATATGGCTGACGATTAATTGTCTAACAAATAATTGCGATTATGTCAATTAATTGTCTATTTTAGGGCATTGACGATTATGGCGATTAATTGTTTGTTTTATGGCTTTGACATATATTTTTAAGCACATTGTTCATTAAATTGTTAAGGATTGGGATTATGGAAAACATAACATAGAAATGTTTACCTTCGGAGACACATTCATATAAACCCACACCCCAATACTTAGATTTTTCTTCTAATATTTTGAGAATTGTGAACAGTGAACTATATGAATGAGCTGCCTTTTTTGTAGTTGCTGAAGGAGCGCAATAATCAGACGGTTATTTAATAATCGTGACAGGCCTCTCATGTGACTTTCCTCCATTCATTCACTCCATTCACTGCATGCTTTAAAACTCAATGGGCTCAGAGGAGGCATTGGTACTGCTGTTGGAACATATTTCTTTAGAATAACAAGTGATTTATATACTTTTTAATGATATATTTTGTCACAGAAGCACCCAAATGCTTAGAACAAATACTTTTTTTAAGTTTTGTCAGCTTTAACAGAATATGAAGAAAATACCTTGTTTACTTTAAGTCGCTGTGAGACAAATTTACTGTAAAATCCTATATTGACTATATTTCTAAGAGAAAATCTAACATTTAGCAGACCTTGCCAGCTAACTTTGTGTCTGTGTGTTTGTGTTTTAAACCTGTCGGCGTATTAACTGAAAATGCCATGGCTGGTGCGAGTCCCCTGAGTCTTTGTGAATTGTGAATGAGAGTGAAGTGGAGGGTGACCCTGCCCTGACCACACACTGACACCGAGTCAATTAGCAGAGTGAAGTTTGTCTGCAGTCCATGAACACCCACAAACACACACACTTCTCACTCCCGGCTCGCCTGACCTGATGCCACATCACACACCACTTCTGACTAAAAGATAATGGGTCACAGAGGAAAACAAACACACCTTGTGTCTTCTCTTTCTTTTTGAGAACTAAAATAGAGCACTAGGTCCTGCATTTTAAAAGAGTCTTTTTTTTTTTTGGTGAAAATTTTCTGTATTTTTGCACTATAATTATATTTGCATTCAACCAACATGTTCATGAAATCGACAGTGGAGGACTGAGACATGTTGCAGGCAAGACCTTCAGTTGCAAACCTTCAACACAATGCAGTATGTCTTTAAAAAAAAAAGAAATATCAAAATGGAGCAAAATAGAAAACATACATTATATATACAGTTGAGGTCAAAAGTTTACATACACCTTGGAGAATCTGCAAAATGTTAATTATTTTACCAAAATAAGAGGAATCATACAAAATGCATGTTATTATTTATTTAGCGCACTGACATGAATAAGATATTTCACATAAAAGACATTTACATATTGTCCACAAGAGAAAATAATAGTTATTTAGTGATTGTTGTTCGTGAGTCCCTTTTCGTCCTGAACAGTTAAACTTCCCGCTGATCTTCAGAAAAATCCTTCAGGTCCCACAAATTCAGAAATTTTATGTATTTGAACAAAGAAGGTTCAAACGCTCAATGATGCTCCAGAAGGAAAAACAACGCATTAAGAGCAAGGGAGTGAAAACTTTTTTTTATTTTGGCCAAATATAATATTTTTTCATTTAGTATTGCCTTTCAAAAGCTACAGAAGTTACTTACATGTTTCCCAGAAGACAAGGTAAGTTAAATTTACCCTGATCTTCAAATTCAAAAAGTTTTCACCCCCCGGCTCTTAATGCATCATTTTTTCTTCTGGAGCATCAGTGAGCGTTTGGACTTCTGTAATAGTTGCATATGAGTCCCTCAGTTGTTCTCAGTGTGAAAAGATGGATCTCAAAATCATACAGTGATTTATGGAGAGGGTTCAAATACACAAAAATGCTGAAAAACCAAAGAATTTGTGGGACCTGAAGGAATTTTTTGTAGAACAAACCCACAGCTGTGGATCGTTCAAGTAACAACACAGTATTAAGAATCAAGTGTATGTAAACTTTTGGTCATTTTTATAAATTTAACTATTATTTTCTCTTGTGAATTATATGTAAACATCTTTTATGTGAAATATTTTAATCAGGTCAGTGCTAAATAAAAAAATAACATGCATTTTGTATGATCCCTCTTATTTTGGTCAAATAATTAACATTTTGCACATTACATATATATTGTAGTATACTTTTTTACACGGCTTACTAAATAAATCCAAAACATAAACAATTTATCTCCCACAAGTGTCTGGCGCTCAAACACGTAACACCAGTTGGCACGCAATCATCCGAGTTCGAGAAAGACGACTTGTCAATATCCTCAAGTTTGTGTAACTCCAAAACAGTCACACGCTACAGCTCAAGTGTTTATTTATTCAAGCAATGAGTCAAAGACAAACACGGCAATCCACCGAGTGCCGTCTCTGACACGTGTGATAACTCATCAAAGTCTGAGGAGGAAAGGAAAGAAAGGGAGCGAGAGAAAAGACAGGAAGAATCTCCTAAGAATTCCCCGTCCTGACAAGCAGTCAAGCATTCAGTTGTCAAAGTCAAAGGAAGAGCTTGCTAATCATGTGTGATGCCTCATAATGTGTGTGTTTTCAAAGCGAGGCAGCGCTGCCGATTCTGACAAATGGGGAGGGGCGGGGAGGGCTCTAATTCTGTTGTTCTTTTTATCTGGTCTTCATTGCCCTAAGACTCACATCACTCGGTGACGGCATCTTTATCTGTCGTTACCGGCACTTTTTTCTCTCTCATCTACCCCTCCACCCTGAAGCACACGCTCTGAGCGGTGTCTTCTAATAGAGGGATTTTTGCTCTCTCTTTATCATTCTACAGCTTTCTGTTGTTCTCCCAAACTCTCTCAAGAAAGAGAATATACACACATTTACTTTAAAATAGCCATATACTACATCTCTGTAGTCTGCAAAGCTCCAAAAAGGACAAGAACACAATAAAACATAGCAGAAAAGCAGCAGATATGTGACCCTGGACCACAAAACCTTAAAGGAACACTCCACTTTTTTTGGAAATAGGCTCATTCTCCAACTCCCCCCGAGTTAATAAGTTGATTTTTACCGTTTTGAAATCCATTCAGCCGTTCTCCTGTTTTGGCGATATCACTTTTAGCATAGCTTAGCATAGTTCATTGAATCCTATTAGACCAATAGCATCATGTTCAAAAATGACCAACGAGTTTCCATATTTGTTGTATTTAAAACTTGACTCTTCTGTAGTTATATCGTGTACTAAGATCGGTGGAAATGCAAAGCTGCGAGTTTCTAGGCTGATAAGATTAGGAACTACACTCCCATTCCGGCGTAATAGTCAAGGAAGTTTGCTGCCGTAATATGGCCGAAGCAGGTGGAGTATTATCAGAAATGAGTTCCCAGCTAGTTTAGCATTTGCACATGTGTTGCGTGGTATTACTGCTCCTGCTTCGGCCATATTACGGCAACAAACTTCCTTGACTATTACGCCGGAATGGGAGTGTAGTTTCTAATCTTATCAGCCTAGAAAATTTAAGCTTTGCATTTCCACCGGTCTTAGTACACGATATAACTACAGAAGAGTCAAGTTTTAAATAGGACAAATATCGAAACTCGTTGGTCACTTTTGAACGTGATGCTATTGGTCTCATAGGATTCAATGATTTATGCTAAGCTATGCTAAAAGTGATATCGCCAGAACAGGAGAACGGCTGAATGGATTTCAAAACGGTAAAACTCAACTTATTAACTCGGGGAGAGTTGGAGAATGAGCCTATTTCCAAAAATAGTGGAGTGTTCCTTTAAGTCTTAAGTAGCATGGGTATATTTGTAGCCATAGCCAAAAAGACATCGTAAGGGTCAAAATGATACATTTTTCTTTTATGCCAAAAATCATTAGGATATTAAGTAAAGATTATGTTCCATGAAAACATTTAGTAAATTTCCTACCGTAAATATATCAAAACTTAATTTTTGATTAGTAATATGCATTGCTAAGAACTTCATTTGGACAACTTTAAAGGTGATTTTCTCAATATTTAGATTTTTTTGCACCCTCAGATTCCAGATTTTCAAATAGTTGTATCTCAACCAAATACTGTCCTTTCCTAACAAACAATAAATCAATGGAAAGCCTATTTATTCAGCTTTCATACAATGTATACATCTCAATTTTTAAAAAAAAGACCCTTATGACTGGTTTTGTGGTCCAGGGTTACATATGACTAAAATCCTTTGTGCCACTCAGCGCTTCACACTCCAGAAAAGTGGGTGGAACAGATTTAAAGAAATTAAAGGCATAGTTCACCCCAAAAATGAAAATTACCCCATGATTTACTCACCCTCAAGCCATCCTAGGTGTATATGCCTTTCGCCTTTCAGACAGACACAATCAGAGTTGTGTCCTTGCTCTTCCGAGCTTTATACTGTAATAGCAGTGAATGGCTGCTGAGATTCTGAAGCCCCAAAAAATGCTTCCATTCATCATAGAAGTACTCCACATGGCCCTAGGGGGTTAATAAAGGCCTTCTGAGAGGAATCGAAAAATATCCATATTTAAAATATAAGCTCCAAAGCGTAAACTCTGGTGAGAATATGCTAGTTTCACTTGATCCAAGTTTTGTTTACAACAAAGGAAAATCAGTCTCCTCTTAGCTTATATCAAAATCCTCCAACATTTTTCTTTACAAATCCTCATTTTGTACTTCTAATTCTTGACCGGTGTTTTGTTTTACTCTCTCCTTTGCACTTTCACATTTGCTATGTCCTACATCGTTGGCTGAAACTTAACTCTCTCGCAAATGCAAGTTCAACAGTTAGAGGAAGATACAGGTTACCGTTTACAAACTTTTAAATAAGTATATTTTTCTTATACAAATACATAGTTTTCACTCAGAAGGCCTTTATTAACCCCCGAACCATGTGGAGCACTTTATATGATGGATACATGCACTTTATTGAACTTCAAAATCTCAACACCCATTCACTGCCATTATAAGGCTTGGAAGAGCCAGGATTTTTTTAATAGAACTCTGATTGTATTCATCTGAAAGAAGAAAGTCATATTCTAAATAAATATGTGGGTAGATTTTGATGTGAGAGGACAACAGGGGATGGACCTTTTCACTGGAGGAACCATTATTATAAATTATGGACTCATATTTTGTCTAGAAGCGACTATTTAAAGCTAAAACGCCTTAATGATGGATTTGCTTATTACAAACACGCAGTTACAAACCCTCATGGCATTCCAAACCTGTATGACTTTCTTCTATTTAAAGTCCCTCGAAAATAAACAGCAAGTAAGATCTGTCAAACGCTAATGTGTCTTACTGATGATATGAACGTCAGTAAATCACATTACTGTATTCACTCAAAAGTGTTAGATAACCAATTCTGTATAAACACCGCATTACTGTACTGACATACAGATGTATCAAACAGGTCATGGAGTTTCACATTCTGCCTTCTGGCACTTTCTGTATTCACAGAGGAAGAGGAGAATGGAAGATGACGTGATAGTTTGCTCTGCTTACCAGCACAGAGTGCTGCCCCTCATGGCCGTATCTTTAACGCAGCGGGCGGCCCCTCATCTCACGACAAAGCGGATATCTTTACTGGTGCTCTCCATCAGCGCTTGTGGCCAGTAAGCTTGTTTTAGTGGAGCCGTGGGTTTATGCTGAAGCAGTTAGAGAAGATATATGAATGGAAATAGAGGCCTAATCTCGGTTTTCTCTTTCTCATTCTTGCATTTTGTCTTTCCTTTGTTTTTCAAAGAGGTAGTTTAGCCAACAATGAAAATTGTGTCATTAATTACTCACCCTAATGTTGTTCGAAACTTGTAAGATCTTCATTCATCTTCAGAACACAAATTAAAGTTTCCAAAGAAATCCAAAAGCTTTCTGACCCTGCATAGACAGCAACATCTGACAATAATTCTGACAACTACTACTGAATAAACAGCATCATATGAATTCATTTTATTCTGGAGCACAAACAGTGTCAAAGCACATTTTAAAAGGTTTTGTTTTCATCAAGATGACCTAGTCTTGTCTTAAGGACAGAGCTAAACTCAATTCAGATGACTTTACCTCCATAAACAGTTGCACTGCATCTGCCCTTGAAGCTAATTTGGTTGTCGGTGGAGAGTGTGTTTTGGCTGCATGGCAGGGGGTTCCTCGCAGGGGTTCTGAATGAAATTGGGAAGTTTTCCAGAGCTTTGTTTTCCATAATTTTGGCGGATAAACAAATGTAATGTAATTGCTGTTTTCTTTCTCGCCTAAAACACACACACACACACACACACACACACACACACACACACACACACACACAGAGGCTCTCACAAACAGAGTCTCTCCACATCCTTCAATCATCTGTATTTGTGCTGACTTCACTGCTGAAACTCTATCAACATGCATCCCTCTTCGATCATAATATTAATATCACACATTAATCCAGCAGTTAAAAGGATCCTGGGAGGATTGAAGACAAAGCCAACTCCTGAAGCCTTAAACATTTCAGTTCTGTAAAACAGAGAATGGGAGAAAATATAAATTATGCACAATGAAAAAAAGTTCATAAAAAGGAACATATAATAGCTTTATATAACAGATTTTGCTTAAGCTGCTAAGTAAGATTTAAAAAAATATACAAATAGAAATTATTTATATATGTTCTTATTCAAGAATCCTGAAAATGTATTGTACCCACACACACACACGCACACACACACACACACACACACACACAGGGTCTTCATGTTCTTCAGAATCAGATGCAAAGACTCATTCTCAGGCCGCCTTTCCTTAACATCAAACCAGGAGCCCCTAGCTCAGTGCTGAATTATAAATTAGGCTGTCAGGCGACCCACTGTTTATGAGCTTGGGGGGTCATTTAAATTTAATTTGAAATGGGATTTCTCTTTAGGGTCTGTCTGCTCAGCAGAACAGCACCAAAATAAAAGAAAAAACACACTGCAACCCCTCAACCTACAGGTCTGGATGCTCCAGAACAAGGGAGAGGGAAACACAGCATATTCTACAGGCAAAACCAAGTGAGCTGTGTCACAGTGACTCGACTTGGGGCAGTATGAGTATAGTTCAGTATTCAATCTGAAAAAGTGAAATAGATATGATGGGAAGTGACCTGGACAAAACTTTGAAGGAAGTCCAAAGCTTTAGATTTGGTCTGTTATGATTCATATGATTATGATTAGTTTTGAATCAGGCCCAAAAAAAATTTTTTTTTACACAAAGCAAAAAGCGGCACGCAGAAAATGTCAACCTGATCTTATGACAAAAAGGTACCTGTGGGAACTTTTTCGCAGGACACGAAACACGTATTAATAAGTACATATCACTGCAGTTTCCAACAAAAATGAACACTAGAGGCAGTAAAATCGTAATCATTTGTGTACACAGTTATGATTACAGCTTCATATGTTTCACTTGATGGATGTAACAAGCTTGCTCGGTAGCTCAGCCGGCATGGAATTGGACTTAGGATGCGGAATCCTTGGGTACAAATCCCATGAAAAACACAATAAAAGACAAAAACAAGCTAAAACGGCATGCTTATGTTTGCATATTTACATCACATTTGCCTTTGTTCATACTATAGGGTAGGTTTAGTGCAGATGGTACGTTATTTTAAAACATCACAAAACATTAGAGTTATAGTGGCACTCAATTAACATTTTTATTGTGACACGCACAAAACCAATGTCACATAAACGTACCACATGTACGTTCATCTGTTCTGGGGGAATCATAGAATCGATGAATGAATATGTCACGGAACGTATATGGCAGTACCTATTTTGTGTCTTGTGAAAAAATTCCCACAGGTATGTTTTTGCGATGAGATGAGGTTGGTCATTGTCAGTGGCGCTAAAAAAGCATTTTTTTTTTCATTCAAAACAAATGAATGTACATATGGTACATTTTATGTGACATTGGTTTTGTACAGTCAAACCCGAAATTATTCATATCCCTGGCAAATTCTGACTTAAAGTTACTTTTATTCAACCAGCAAGTTTTTTTTTTTTTTTTTTTTTTTACCAGAAATGACACTTCTCCCAAAAGCATCATTGTGGAAAAAAAGAATTCTCAGCTTTTATTTACATTTGAACAAAAATTTGCATGTCCAAAATTATTCATACCCTTTGCAAACTGTCACAGTCTATGGGAAAATCCAAAGTTCTATACCATTCCAAATAGTCCAAGATGTTCCACAGCATCCTAATTACAGTACCCTGATTCAATGGGAACAGCTGTTTTAATCAACTCAACAGTTGAAAAACAGAAGCTCTCTGCTGTTGGTTTATGGACAGTCATGGCTAAGACAAAGGAGCTCACTGAGGACCTGCAGCTGCGCATTGTGGCTGCTCACAAGTCAGGAAAGGGCTATAAGACCATATCTAAATGTTTTGAAGTTCCAGTGGCTACAGTGCACTGCTGGTGGCAACATCTCAAGGCAGAAAGTCCAACGGACACTGCACACCGCTGGGTTCCACGGATGCAGACCAAGGAGGACACCACTTCTCCAGATAAGGCACACAAAAGTGTGCCTTATCTGGACAAAGACTTCAGGTCTTCTGTTTTATGGTCATATGAAACAAAAATGTAATTGTTTGGCCACAATGATGTAGCCTTCATTTGGTGTAAAAAAGGAGAAGCCTTCAACCACCACCATCCCCACTGTCAATCATGGTGGTGGGAACCTAATGTTTTGGGGTTGTTTTTCAGCCGGTGGACCAGGGAACCTAATCACAGTAAACGGCACCATGAAAAAGGAGCAATACATCAAAATACTCAACAACAACATCAGGCAGTCTGCAGAGAAACTTGGCCTTGGGCACCAGTGGAAATTTCAGCACAACAATAACCCAAAACACACAGCAAAAGTGGTGAAGAAATAGTTAACAGACTAAAACATTAACGTTTTGCAGTGGTCCAGCCAGAGTCCTGACTTAAATCCAATTGAGGAACTAAAGATCAGGGTGATGGCAAGGAGACCCTCCAACCTGGAAGAGTTGGAGCTCATCGCTAAAGATGAATGGGCAAAAATATCAGTGGAGATGCAAAAAGCTGGTCATCAATTATAGGAAGTGTTTGTACTGTAACAGCCAATAAAAGCTTTTCTATTGATTATTGAGAAGGGTATGAATAATTTTGGACATGCCACTTTTTGTTCAAATGTAAAAAAAGAAAAGAAAATTAAAACAATATTTTTTTGCACAATGATGCCTCTTGTACTTCATCTTATTGTCTTTTGGGAGACGGCTGTGTCATTGCTAATAAAAAAAACTTGCTGGTTGAATAAAAGTAACTTTAAGTCAGAATTTGCCAGGGGTATGAATATTTTCGGGCTTGAATGTATGTGTCACTGCAGTCCTGACTTGAAATGTCGGTTGAGTGGTGCTATACGCCTTATTCGGTCCGTCGCCGTTTTGAATCAAAAATCAAAAACGAGGCTGTGAGGGATAGCAGTTCAGCAGCGCCCACTGTGGCGTATTGTTGCGTATCGGGATGTAGATTGTTTAGTCATAAAAATAAAGAGAAAATATAATTTCACTCATTGCCACAGGACAAAGAACTTCAGAAAATGTGTATTATTAAAGTTTGACGGGACATAGGACCTAACTTTCAGGTAACAATATTGCATTTATTTAAGGATAAAAGATTTAAAGATTAACATGCTTAATAGTTTGTGTTAAGAGCCTGCAGTTAGATCGTAAGCCTCTTTCAGACAACATGTTAAGTCTTACAAAAAGCAGTGGGTAGAAAGTGTATTTTTATGCAAAGCGATCAAAAGATAACATTTATTTATTAGTTTGCCGTGTAGTGTTTGAGGTCAACCCCTTTTAAAATCGCAAAATGATATTCAAAACATTATTTTTTGTTTGTTTTGCTTTAGACAAGGAAAATGTCATGTTTATCGTAATTTCATAATAAAGGTCGGGAATACGCTTATGACCTAGCTGCAGGCTCGTAACACAAACCATTAAGCATTTTAATCTATCTAACATCATTTGAAAAACTCTGTGTAAGTGTTTAAAGGAAGATAAACATGCTCACGTTAGAAATTAGCAGTCTTTCCACAGTCATTTTCTTAAATAAATGCAATATTATTACCTGAAAGTTAGGTTATGTGTCCTGTCGAATAATCCACGTTTTCTGGAGCTCCTTGTCCTATGGAAAAATGTGAAATGACCTATTATTTTACGGTTATACGATTTACATCCCGGTACGCAACAAGATGCCACAGTGGGCGCTGCTGGACTGCTATCCCTCACAGCCTCGTTTTCGATTCAAAATGGCGGCGAGCTGAATAAGGCGTATAACTCTAATGCCGAGGCGTTTTAAAAAATCGTACCATCTGCACTACACCTAAACCTACCTGATAGTATGAACAAAAGCGAATGTGACATAAAAACGCAATCGCAAGCATGCCGATCTAGCTTGTTTTTCGATCTCTCATCTTTTAGCTATTTCATCGTAAGTCATGTTTTTCACAGGATTCGTACCCAATTCTGTAACGGCTAAACTACAGAGCAAACCTTGTTAATTCTGGAAAGCAAAACATATAGAGATGTAATCATAACTGAATGTATGAAAATGATTACAAGTGCTTTATTATTTACCACCTCTAGTGTTCATTTCTGTTGGAAACTGCAGTGATATCTACGTATTAGTATGTATTTTGCAGCTTGCGAAAATTCCCACAGGTATGTTTTCATCATGAGACCAGGTAGGAAAATGTTGTCACACAGTATGGTTTATAATTTGATATTGTACTGTGTAACAAATAATTTAGGAAATAATATATCAAATTTGACACACAGTATGTAGTGAAAAAAAAGCTAAATTAGAAACAAAATATGTTAGAGCTCCCTAGTATCCCTTATGAATAAAGCCGTTCTTGCCTTTGGAGCAGATTAATACATCACTTGGAACGTTGAGGATGATAGATCTTGCATATAAAACCTCATTATTGAAATGTCTCGTACCTACAAATTGGAATCAAGCTGGACAAGAAATGTCTTCAAACGGCAGAACGTTGTATGCAAATTATCCAGACATAAGGCTGGTTCACCTCAGGTCTTGTTCATGTCAAGTCCATTTTTGGGGGATGTTTTTTGCACAAAAACTTGGACCTAAAGTGAAATAAAAATAAAAAAGAAAATCTTTAAGCTTTTAGTTCATGTCCCCTTACTTACCCAGTTGATTGATTACATTGACAATTGCAAACATTTTTTGTATTACAAGTTTTCTAAAATGTTAGGTTTAAATATGCAAATGAGCATTATTTAATGAAATCTGCTCTAATTTGCATACATTTCTACAAAAATCTAAACACTGGATGAAGTCAGTTTCAAAATTCTTGTATAATATTTTTTGACATATTAAAGTCAAATGTTTTTACAGAGGGAATTTTGGGAATCTCATTTTGTCACATAATTCAGAAAACATTAGAACAGACAGAAAACAATATTTTCAAAATGTTGTATATAATAAAGCAAATTATATATGAACAAATCCCTCTGTAAAAGCCTTTCAGGATATAGACAGGAATAAAATATCAAGTTTGGTGTGTGTAAGTGCTACTGAAGTGTAGGAGAAAAAACTCTATTAAACTCTATTGACACAAATGTGACCCTGGACCACAAAACCAGTCATAAGGTTAAATTTTACAAAACTGAGATGTATACATCATATGAATACTCAATAAATAAACTTTCTATTGATGTATGGTTTGTTATGATAGGACAATATTTGGTCGAGATACATCTATTTGAAAATCAGGAATCTGAGGGTGCAAAAAAATCAAAATACTGAGAAAATCACCTTTAAAGTGGTCCAAATTACATTTTGATATATTTACAGTAGGAATTTTACAAAGAATCACCATGGCACATGATCTTTACTTAATTTCCTAATGATTTTTGGCATAAAAGAAAAATCAAAAATTTTGACCCATGCAATGTATTTTTGGCTATTGCTACAAATATACCCCAGCGACTTAAGACTGGTTTTGTGGTCCAGGGTCACAAATAGATAAAGTGGTATAAAAGAAACACATAGTGTCTTTCAGATGTTTTCTTTCTACTAGTCGGAAAAAAAACACTTTATGAAAAAAACAAAAAGCCCAAAATCTCAAACATGACAGGTGCATGAATAAACAGCATTTTGTCTGCAGTGTCTGCCCTTAAAGGGACAGTGCACACAAAAATGAAAATTATGTCATTACTCACCCTCAAGTCATTCCAAACCAAAAGAACACAAATTAAGATATTTTTGATGAAATCTGAGAACTTTCTGACCCTGCATAGACAGCAATGCAACTATGTTCAAGGCCAAGAAAGGTAGTAAGGACATTGTTAAAATAGTAATCAGTGGTTCAACCTTAATGGAAGAGGTGAACATGGAAGAAAATAACTTGTTAAATAAAGTTATTTTGCTTTCTTTGTGCAAAAAACGTATTCTCGTAGCTTCATAACATACGGTTCATCCGGTTGAATGTCGCACAGGCCCGGATTGGCTAATCGGGAGGACCGGGAGAATTCCCGGTGGGCCGGTCCGTTTTTTTGGCCGCGAGGGCCGGTGTCCCTAGCTGCCTGCACTCACAGCAGTCGCCATGGGCGGACTGTCCATCGGGAGAATTTTTTGGCCCGCTACCCTCCAATTTTTATTATTATTATTTAATATTGTTGTTGTTTTTGTTTTTGTTGCCGGCCTAATGTACTAAAGTGGTTATTTCGGAATTAGCCATTCAATAATAAAACTCTAATAAATTATAAATCGGTTAGTCTTGACTGGCACGCGTTTTGTCTCGCGCGCGCTCCGCGCATCCGCGCGTCCGCCGTCCGCCAAAACGACGCGAGACTGAAGTAGAAGTGCCCAGGTGGAGCAGAGAGACAAATCTGTCCTGTTTAGGACCTAAAGTGCAGGTCAGTTACATCTGTAAACAGACTATTGTAGTTTTGTCTTTGTTTACTTAAGTATTGAACAGCTAACAAATGTTAATCTATAAAAATATCGTTTTAAAACAGGTTTAGGGAGCTACCCTTATACAAAATTAACTGTGATTTTACAAAACATGTTTACTATAGTTATACAATAATTATAGAATATACAATGGTTTTGCTACACTATAGTTTCACCATGGTATAAAATTCTGATTATACTAATGGGAATCAATCCTAAAAAAAAAAAAAAAAAAAAAATCATGGTTACTATGTTTACCATAGGCTCAATAATATCATGGTTAATTTTCCTTAGGGCCAAACATGACCCATTATAATGCAAAACATGTTTAGTTTTAAGATTTTTTAATAAAGATATATTCAAGATGTAGCTAATTGTTGTTGTTTTAATTTTAACATTACGACAATAACACATGGTCCTAATGTAGTGGCCCTCTTTTTTCTGTTGCCCTTTTCTCAATCAAATGTTTTAGTACTAATCATAAATTATATATAATTTTGAAAGCTTAGAAGCTCAAGAACCATCCTGGTGGCTGTCTCCTCCCCCTTAGCAGCAATGTCAAGTGTCATTTTACAAAATCACAACTTTTTACAATCTTGACAAAAACATGTCTTTAAAAAGGTCTCAGTATTTCTGCAATAATCTGCTGATTGTCTTCTTTAAAAAAGACCAACCTTAGATCTGTACTGTATAGCTGGTTGTAAAGGTGGAGATGTGTTTATGAAAAAAGTGACAGATACAAGAAAATTAGTTAAAAAAGTAAACACACATGAGAGACAGAGAGATTAAAAGAGATTAAAAGGCAAATTGGAAGTTCAAGAGATAGCATTTAATTATTTTACCCAGTTGATTTCAACTTTTCTTTATGTGATGATGAAAAATATTGTTGTCCAGGGTTTCAAATTTTGGTGTAGGATGGCCTGGATAAGTGTGAGATTTCCCGGCCTGAAATTTTGTCCCAGTCCGCCCCTGGTTAACGTCAAGCTAGTTAGGAGCAGTGCAAAACAACGATGTCTGCAAATACTTGCTCTATTCTTTATTTGTGTTTAAGGGCTGGATATCTGTGAACAATTTTGCACAGAATATATATTCAGATATTGCAGAAAAGGACATTGTGATGTTTAAAAGAATAGTGTTGGAGATTTACCCTTTAATGTTCTCATTTATGAAAAATATTTGAACTTATAAAGCAGCTGTTTACTTAAAAAAAAGACATGATAGTGTAATTAGAAAGTTTAATACATTTTATTTTAATCTTTATTTTATACATATAGCTTAATATATATTTGTATTTATTTGATATTTTTTAATTTCAAGGTTTGGATATTTATGAGCACTAATTCTAACAGAAAAAAGATACTGATACTGTTAAACATTACATTGTGTTAACTGTTCAAATAAATCTTCACTGTGAAGCAACACTTAGGCTACTGTATTTCCACTGAATTGGAAATGACGTCATTTTAATATAGTCAGTCGTGAAATAAAGTGGGCCGGTCTAAGGCTTGAAACTCCAGGGCTGAAAAGGAGTCCCACTCCGGCCCTGATGTCGCATGGACTATTTTAATAATGTCTTTACTTTCTAGGTCTTAAACATGTCACTTGCATTGCTGTCTATGCTGAGAATCCACTGGTGAGCAAGTTATGTAATGCTGTAGATATACACATAGTTAGTTATAGTTAAGACATGGCACTCTGCTGAGAACAGATGATCAGCCAAAGAAAATCTCTTGAGCAGAGGTTAAAATAGGACAACATTTCAGTATCATAACAGCTCAAAATCCCTCCTACATATTTTGCATGTAGCATGTCCTCCTACATGTCAAAAAGTGACAAGCGATAAAGAGCAAATAAGGTCTCACATACTCTGGGAATGTTATAACTGTCTGCCTATAATCTGCATAGTTAAATCATGACAAAAACCATCAAAATGACAACTGAGAATCAGAAACACTCATGCTTTTGGGGGAACATAATATATTTAAAAGACCATACGTTTAAGAAATTTTCTATAACTGGGTTCCAAAAATCTGGAAAACCTTTTTTTTTTTTTTTTTTTTTTTTCCCGGAGGTCTCAAAAGGTTGCAGCTCAGAAGCCCTGCCAGCAAATCCGCCTGGAGATTTCTTGCATGTCAAATGATTGTGATGCATTTCAATAAGCACAGTGGGAAGCTTCCTTTTCATCATCCTGCCGTTGTGTACTGACTCCCCCCTGCCCGAATGCTGCATTTCTGCCGCGTCGTTCTGTGTTCTTAGTAATCATTTATCTATGCAAAGCATTTGTGCTATGCATTTGAATATTTATTGAGGTACATTGAATATAATAAGAGTTTATTGAAGTAGTCAGCATGTCCAGAGGGCTAAGAGTTTGCATAATTTATAAAATTTCACTGCTAAACTTTGTTTATCCAAAATATTACAAACACATATGTGTCTTTTATTTATTAGGGGCGTTTCCTTCGAGGAGGCAAGGGAAGAAATTGGATGAGAAAAAATTCATAGCGGGGCTCTGCGACTCTCTCGCCTCCCCTGAGCCCATTGAGTTTTAACAGACAACCTAAAGCATGCGGTGACTTCGGTGGGGGGTAATTGAGAATGAATGAGGGAAAGTCAAATGAGAGGAGGCAATGCTTCCATCGCGATATGATTGGATTTGACTGGTTATGTTCGGCTGTGATTGGTTAATTCAATAAATCCTGCCTTCGCGAATCAGTCTGTATGAACAATATAATGGCGTTGATGGGAAGACTCATTTTAAAAAGTAAGTAAACAACTCACACTTAGATATAACCACTTTGTTAGATCAAAATAAGACTTAAAATGGCATGAAAGTTTTTAATGAAAAATCAGCTTGGTGTAATTTTAAGTAAATCTCTGTGTCTGTGACCAATATTTACAGAGCTTTGATGGCTGATGATTCAAAAACTTTAAAAATAGTTAAAAGTTGAACATAAGTGTCATAGTTATGTCTGTTTATGCACTTGGTTTTTCCCATTGTCTCCCCCGCTAATCTGTCTGCTTTGGTTTAGTCCTTGTTATCTGTATCACCTGTCTTTGTAATTAGTCACATTTATAAGTCTGTCTTTGAGTTTAGTTTACTGTCGGTCTTTGCTTTATGTTGACGCTATGTGTGTGGGTTTATTTCATGTTTCCTGATCAGTCTGCTCCTTGGATTTTATATAAAGACTTTGTTTGTTTGTCAACTCGTGTCTCATCTCGTCAGTCCATCACATAACCGTAACAATAAGTTAAAGAACACAAATAATATATAGTGTTTAAACTGTTACTGCCTTGAGTTACTATTTTAAAATAAATGTAAAATGCACTAACTTGATTAGATTCATACTTGGCTTTAATAAATAGAATACTTATTACATTGTTAATGTAAAAATATAAAATGAAATTGTTTCTTTCTTTCTTTTTTCAATGCAAAAATGGGTTAACTTACTTAATGTTTTTGTCGTTTTTCTACTTAAAATATATAGAAATTCTTAAATTAAAATGCATTTATTAGATAAGCAAAATGACATTAGATATTTAGTTTTGTTTCCAGGGGAATAAAACTAAATTAAGTGCAGTTTGCTTGAAATAAGTGAAATTATCTGCCAGCAGAGCAAGTAAAATACTCTTGTTTTAACAATATTTTACTTGGTTCCCGGGGGGGGGGGGGGGGTGAATTTACATAGATTATTATTTATTTTATTTTTTTTTTAAGACTTTGAGGACCAAGAAACCATTTTGTAGAACATTTTTTAAACATTGCCACTTTTTATCAATTTAAGCCTTTCTTGCTGAATTAAAGTAATAGTTTACTCAAAAATGTACAAAAACAGCTGTTTCTTTTTGTATTTTAATTTTATACCATCGCTTCTGGCCAATTACTAGTTCACAATCCATAATAACTCTAATATCTCTAGTGAAAAGTCTATTTTCCTCTTAACATCAAAATCCACCGAAATATTTATTTAAAGATGTTTTTGCTTGTAAATGTTTCCTGATCTGTGTATTTTTCTCTACTGATTTGGAAAAGATGACTTTTTTCATTGGTAGTATGGATAGAAAACTTTAATTCTAGCTAGAGATTAGCTTCAATAGCATTTGTTTCTTATAAACACACAGCTTTTTACCTCACAAGTCATTAATTGATTAGGTGGAGTGGTGTGGATTGTTTGTGGATTATTGTGATGTTTTTATCAGCTGTTTGGACTCTCATTCTGACGGCACCCATTCACTTCATTGGTGAGCAAGTGATGTAACACTACATTTCTCTAAATCTATGCTGATGAGGAAACGTACTCATCTACATCTTGGATGGCCTGAGGATGAGCAAATTTTAAATTTGAGGTCAAAGCATTAGTTTTCCTCCTACATGTTAGACTATATATGATTTGTAATCTGTGAGGGAAGAAAAGAAACACATGGCAGACAGTCTGTCGAGGCTGAACCGAAAGCGACAGTTCTCTCCTGCAGGCCGTGGACCTCTGAGCCACAGTTTGAAATTACCAGCAGGGAGATGCCTGCAGGACACAACCCCTGGCCTATGGTCACCTCTGTGGCCTACGCAGATGTCACTTTCAAAGAGAAGCCTTTGTCCAAGAGCGCACTGACATGTGTGCCACAAAGTTAAAGATGTCGAACAAAACATGAGACATCTGTCAACAGTCAGAGTATCATGGGGCCGTCCAGTTCTGAAATGTGTTGGGTTGTTGAGTGAACCCTATAGTCGCTTTACTGAGCCAAAGTCCTTCCAGAGAAACACGGTTGTTATTTTCTTCTATTGAGGCATACATTATTCCTAGCATTGAGAGGTAATTTTGACAGGGCTAATTATCTATTGTACCAGGAGAGGGCAACAACAGTACTATCATCTGGAGAAACAAAGGGAAACTACTTACTCACACACAAATGCTTCTACAGTCAAATTAACCCAGGGTGAAATCCAAGAAGGTAATACATGTTTCCATAAATAATATTAAAACGCCAGTGCTTTGATTCTCCTCACACATGCAGCCTACTAAATTCAAAAGCATAAAAATATGTTTTATGCCTCTGTATTAAAAACAAAGAAGCTGTGCTTTAGACGCTATAGACTCTAATATTCCGCCAAGTCGGTCTTTCAAAGCGAAATGCGCCGATGTGATTATGCTTGAAAAATAGGAGAGTCGTTATTTAATGACCACTTTAATTAAGCATTATAAAAAATTACACTTACTTACCGACTAGAATATATAAATCAGAGAAAGTGGAAATATCTCAGTGTGAAAGCAACACCTGACTGTGAGAGGGTTTTTAAGCGCTCAGACTAATTGCCAGAGGTCAGAGGTTGGGTTATTAACACTATTTACGGATTAAGCAATTGACTTTTAAGCAGAATGTTTTCATGAAACATTTCCCTCAGATCAGTCTAGGTCAGTTGCTAAATGAAGATCTCGATTTTGAGACGCCTCTTCGTGAAGGACAGCCTTGTTCCGGAACAATCGAATTTCTCTGACTATACCGCTCTTCAATGAAGAGAGTAATACCGGAAGGAAAAAATGAAAAAAAAAAACACCCGCATTAATATCAAAGACCCACCGCAGAGAGATGTGAAATCGCTGCGGCTTTACAGAGGAACGGTGACAAAAACTCAGTGGGGTGGATATTTAATTCCATCTCAGACCTTAGAAGTGAGAACCATCTTTCCGCTAATGCATCAAGCGTGGGAATTATTGTCAAACTTCGTTCAAATTCTCATTTTCTCGTCTCCTCCCCATCAAAGCGACTGTTGGCTTTATTTGTTTGTCAGCTAACACATGCTCTCGACATTCCGGCGGAATATAGATTGGCTGCCGGCATCAGAGAGAGCGCAGGTACAGGCATGTGTGGTGCTGGACTGATAGCATCTATAACCACTGGCACCACATAGACTCAATTCACACTAAGAGATGGCACGACA
This sequence comes from Garra rufa, assembly GCF_049309525.1. Taxonomy (NCBI): domain Eukaryota; kingdom Metazoa; phylum Chordata; class Actinopteri; order Cypriniformes; family Cyprinidae; genus Garra; species Garra rufa. The sequence continues at coordinate 15,418,142 of NC_133385.1, forward strand.
GCAGGCTGCAGGCAAGTTATTTCTTGAGGATGAGGAGAGCGAGCCTGTGGCACAGTAGCCAGTCGCATCCACAGAGACTGATGCTCCAACCCCGAGGTCTGCTGAAGATATCATGCGGCGTCCATCTCATACCCAAGTCCCTATATATTCACCTTGCGCTTCTCAAACAAATATCATTTTGCTCAGAGAAGGGCGTTTATTTTTGGTTGCTAAGATAAGCTGAATTTTTTCTGTACTGTATACAAAGGGTAATCAATCCGCCAGAAAAGACTATCCGCCTTATTCTTCAACACGGAAGTAAGCCTATTGGCTAGATTTCCGGTTCACTAACCGCCGTAGGGAAATAACGAGCAGAATAACAACGTGCCGTAAACAGAAAAACTGTTTGCACTACAAACCAGTGTTCAGAATTAAGATATGTTAAAATAATATGGTGAGACACACCAATCTACAAAATCAAGCAGCAAAACAAGATGTTTTGTATAGCAAAAAATAGCTGGACGTGGATGAGATAAAAGGCCGGAACCCCCTAGAATTTAGAAGCACTTCATTAGTTGCACTTTATTTGTTTATTTTGTTATCTGTATTTTAGTCTGCTTTGCTTGGTTATCAGCTTGCAAGGACTTTTCAGGATTTCATATATATTAACAGTATTACTTAATGTTTTTAGTCTATTAGCAATTTGCTAATACTATTATGGAAGCCACTGAATAAAATGTTTTTAAAAGGTAATTGCGATTTTTTTTTATCTTGCAATTCTAAATTATTTTTCTCAGAATTGTGGGATATAAATTCCCAGATGTGAATTAAAAAGTCAAAAGTGTGAGATACAATCTTGTAGTTCTAACTTTTACTCTCAGAATTGCGTTATGTGCATTTGCAATTACAAGAAAAAAACTGAATTGTGAGATTTAAAAATTTATTTATTTAAAATATAAACTCACAGCTGATTTTTTTCTTGCAATTGCGAGTTAATACTTATACTTATAATACCATACTTGACAATATGTCGCGACTTTCATGACTTAAGTCAGAATTGTGAGTCACAAATTCACAATTCTTAAAAAAAATCTCAGAATTGCGAGTTTATGTCTCACAATTCTGACTATAACTAGCAATTGCAAGTTTAATGAAATCCTGAAAAAAAAGTCAGAATTGTAAGTTTATTTCTTGCAATTCTAACTATAACTTGCAATTTCATGTTTATATCATGCACTTTTAAGAAAAGTCAGAACTGCAAGTTCATTTCTCGTAGTTCTGACTACAACTCACAACTGCATGTTTATATCATGGAATTCTGAGGAAAAAGGTCAGAATTGCAAGTTTATTTCTACCAATTCTGACTTAATTTCTCAGAAATGCATTTTTGTATCACAATTCTAAGAAAAAGTTAGAATTGCAAAATGTAAACTTGCCATTGCGAGAAAAAAAAATCAGCATTGCATTTTATTTCTCACAATTCGGACTTAATTTTTCAGAATTGTCAGTTTATATCTCACAATTCTGACTTTAAAACTCACAAATGCAAGTTTATAACACAAAATTTTGAGAAAGTCATAATTGTGTTTATTTCCATCAATTCTGACTTCATTTCTCAGTATCGTGAGTTTTTATCTTGCAATTCTGACTTTATAAGTCGCAACTGGACGTTTATATCGCAAAATTCTGAGAAAAAAGTCTGAAATACGAGTTTATATCACACAATTCTGACTATAACTTGCAGTTGCAAGATTAATGAAATTATGATAAAAAAAAGTCAGAATTGCAAGTTTATTTCTTACAGTTCTGACCACAATTCCAACTAAACTCTAACTATAACTTGCAATTGTGAGTTTATACTGCAAAATTTTGAGAAAAATAGTCAGAATAGTTGATTTCTATCAATTCCGACTTCATTTCTCATAATTGTGAGTTTATATCTCACAATTCTGACTTTATAAATCACTATTGCCCCTTGATATCATGCAATTCTGAGAAAAAAGTCAGAAATGCAGGTTTATTTCTCACAATTCTGACTTAATTTCTCAGAATTGTCAGTTTATATCTCACAATTCTGACTTCAAAACTCACAAATGCAAGTTTATATAACACAATTCTAAGAAAAAAGTTAGAATTGCAAGATGTAAACTTGCATTGCTTTTTATTTCTCTCGATTCTGACTTTGTTTCTTATAATTGTGAGTTTATAAATCGCAATTGCCCGTTTATATCATCCAATGCTGAGAAACAAGTCAGAAATGTGAGTTTATTTCTCACAATTCTCACTGTAAAACTCACAAATGCAATTCTGAGGAAAAAAAAATCTGAATTCTGAGTTTATTTCTATCAATTCTGAGTTCATTTCTCAGTATTGTGAGTTTATATCTTGCAATTCTGACTTTATAAGTCGCAACTGCAAGTTTATATTGCAAAATTGCGCAAAATTATTTCTGGCAATTCTGACTTAATTTCTCAGAATTGTGAGTCATGCAATTTTGAGAAAAAAGTGCAATATGTAAACTCACAACTG
>NC_133385.1:15421149-15495632 GCF_049309525.1 Garra rufa
GTATTGCTCCGAACCTCCGATCGGAAGGACGTGAGCTCCGCATATCCCCAGTGTTCCAGCTTCACTGAGATGGTGGTGCTATGTTATATGGTGACTGGTTCTTCTTGATGCAAGCCCCTGGCCAAAGCCAGTAATAGGACCCAGGAGGCCCGCTCAGGACACTGGAAGGGGCAGCAGCCACGGCGCTTTGTTAGGGATCCCAATTCGTCGGTCTATCGACGAGACGTCGAAGGAACCGACTGAAAGGGAACGTCTCGGTTACGTATTGTAACCCTCGTTCCCTGAAGGAGGGAACGGAGACGTCTCGTCCCGTCGCCGTGGCTCCTGTACCGCCGCTGTGGGCCGGGCCTGTCCCAGCTCCTCAGCGAAATCTTGATGATGCATGCACCTGCTGCGCATTATATGCTCACGCTGTGATCAGCCGCAGCTGGCTGCAATCATGCATGCCAATATTCATTGGCTCGTTTGTACACACATGAAGTGGATTGGTCTCTCTAGGCGAGATCCCAATTCGTCGGTCTATCGACGAGACGTCTCCGTTCCCTCCTTCAGGGAACGAGGGTTACAATACGTAACCGAGACGTTCTGACTACAACTCACAACTGCATGTTTATATCATGGAATTCTGAGGAAAAAGGTCATCATTGCAAGTTTATTTCTACCAATTCTGACTTAATTTCTCAGAAATGCATTTTTGTATCACAATTCTAAGAAAAAGTTAGAATTGCAAAATGTAAACTTGCCATTGCGAGAGAAAAAAATCAGCATTGCATTTTATTTCTCACAATTCGGACTTAATTTTTCAGAATTGTCAGTTTATATCTCACAATTCTGACTTTAAAACTCACAAATGCAAGTTTATAACACAAAATTTTGAGAAAGTCATAATTGTGTTTATTTCCATCAATTCTGACTTCATTTCTCAGTATCGTGAGTTTATATCTTGCAATTCTGACTTCATAAGTCGCAACTGGACGTTTATATCGCAAAATTCTGAGAAAAAAGTCTGAATTACGAGTTTATATCACACAATTCTGACTATAACTTGCAGTTGCAAGATTAATGAAATTATGATTAAAAAAAGTCAGAATTGCAAGTTTATTTCTTACAGTTCTGACCACAATTCCAACTAAATTCTAACTATAACTTGCAATTGTGAGTTTATACTGCAAAATTTTGAGAAAAATAGTCAGAATAGTTGATTTCTATCAATTCCGACTTCATTTCTCATAATTGTGAGTTTATATCTCACAATTCTGACTTTATAAATCACTATTGCCCCTTTATATCATGCAATTCTGAGAAAAAAAGTCAGAAATGCAGGTTATTTCTCACAATTCTGACTTAATTTCTCAGAATTGTCAGTTTATATCTCACAATTCTGACTTTAAAACTCACAAATGCAAGTTTATAACACAAAATTTTGAGAAAGTCATAATTGTGTTTATTTCCATCAATTCTGACTTCATTTCTCAGTATCGTGAGTTTTTATCTTGCAATTCTGACTTTATAAGTCGCAACTGGACGTTTATATCGCAAAATTCTGAGAAAAAAGTCTGAAATACGAGTTTATATCACACAATTCTGACTATAACTTGCAGTTGCAAGATTAATGAAATTATGATAAAAAAAAGTCATAATTGCAAGTTTATTTCTTACAGTTCTGACCACAATTCCAACTAAACTCTAACTATAACTTGCAATTGTGAGTTTATACTGCAAAATTTTGAGAAAAATAGTCAGAATAGTTGATTTCTATCAATTCTGACTTAATTTCTCATAATTGTGAGTTTATATCTCACAATTCTGACTTTATAAATCACTATTGCCCCTTTATGTCATGCAATTCTGAGAAAAAAAGTCAGAAATGCAGGTTTATTTCTCACAATTCTGACTTAATTTCTCAGAATTGTCAGTTTATATCTCACAATTCTGACTTCAAAACTCACAAATGCAAGTTTATATAACACAATTCTAAGAAAAGAGTTAGAATTGCAAGATGTAAACTTGCATTGCTTTTTATTTCTCTCGATTCTGACTTTGTTTCTTATAATTGTGAGTTTATAAATCGCAATTGCCCGTTTATATCATCCAATGCTGAGAAACAAGTCAGAAATGTGAGTTTATTTCTCACAATTCTGACTTTAAAACTCACAAATGCAATTCTGAGGGAAAAAAATCAGAATTCTGAGTTTATTTCTATCAATTCTGAGTTCATTTCTCAGTATTGTGAGTTTATATCTTGCAATTCTGACTTTATAAGTCGCAACTGCAAGTTTATATTGCAAAATTACGCAAAATTATTTCTGGCAATTCTGACTTAATTTCTCAGAATTGTGAGTCATGCAATTTTGAGAAAAAAGTGCAATATGTAAACTCACAACTGCAAGAAAAAAATCTATACTATAATTAATTTCATTTTAGCGTATTTTGATCTTTACGCTTTTAGCAGCTTGCTATATATGCTATATATGCTATATATATATATATATATATATATATATATATATATATATATATATATATATATATGTGACCCTGGACCACAAAACCAGTCTTAAGTCGCTGGGGTATATCTGTAGCAATAGCCAAAAATACATAGTATGGGTCAAAATTATTGATATTTTTTTATGCCAAAAATCATTAGGAAATTAAGTAAAAATCATGTTCCATGAAGATTTTTTGTAAGATTTCTAATATAAATATATCAAAATGTAATTTTTGATTAGTAATATGCATTGTTAAGAACTTAATTTGGACAACTTTAAAGTTGATTTTCTCAGTATTTTGATTTTTGTTGCACCCTCAGATTCCAGATTTTCAAATAGATGTATCTCGGCCAAATATTGTCCAATCCTAACAAACTATATATCAATAGAAAGCGTATTTATTGAGCTTTCATATGATGCATACATCTCAGTTTTGTAAAATTTAACCTTATGACTGGTTTTGTGGTCCAGGGTCACATATTAGCTAAATATTCTTTTCACTTTGTTAGCAGCTTGCTAGCACTTATTACTGATTATATATTAGCTATGTATTTTTAAATCAGATTTTCTGTTAGAAAATTGCTAGTATATCTCTAGTCATAGTTAGCTAAGTAGACCTCTTTTGCTCTGTCAGCAGTTCTGTTTGCTATTTTATGTTAGCGAGCTATTTTTCAATGTTGTTCGGTTCTGTTACAGATTGCTAGCACATCTGTTGTTGATTTTGCTTTCCTATCTAGATTTCTGCTTTGTTTGGTTATCAGCTTGTTAGCGCATCCTTCTTGACTTCATATCTCAGTGTATTTCTCAATCTTTTTTTACTCTGTTAGCAGTTTGTTAGCACTCACTGTTAATAGCTTAAATAACATAAATGCATATGTTAGCTAATAATATTAAGTATTTTAAGTATTTTATTGAGCTAACTGTTTGATCTCAGTGGGCAAATTGGTTCCAGAAGTAATAGTTTTGTGTCACACATACCTAGTGAGCTACCTTATAAGGCATTTCACTAAAACAATGTTTAAATTCTACAACGATTCTGCTTAGACATGAGGCTGTTGAATTTGTTCGCGGACTGAATCATTTACCTTAATTACTCAGGCCAGGAAAACAAAATTGAGCTGTCATGTCTGTCAGTGCAACCATGTTTACTTTCTCAATACATAGGCCTACAAATGCAGTATTTATAGTACAAACTAAAAGGACAGACAATTTATTCCAGAGATGTGACGACTTTCCAAACATAAACCCATCCGCCAAACTTTCACATAGCAACAAGTAATCTGCAGAGCTGAATGCCAAACGACAGATTGCTTTGACTTGGCAGGAGAGGGTTTATAGCGTAAGATTCAGATCTTCCATTTATAGAAAGAAAACCTGCGTGCGATAATACAGTCTTGAGGAAGTGATAAAAAAAAACACCTGTGCGCAGGGTCTATTTTAGGATTGGAGCAGTCAAGGTCATCCATGCAGAGACAAATTGTGTAGGAGGCACGGCTAACAAAGGGAATATGTTAGTGCTTTCCGCAGAGCTCGGCACACAGAAAGGTGGATCTAAGAAAGAGACCTGCTGAGAGGCTGATGGGAAGAGAGCTAAAAGGCGGGAAAGAAGTCTATCAGTAACTGAGGAGGAGCCATTATACAATCCGGGCACAAAGAGTCTGCAAAACAAAAAGGTTTATGAGGGGAAGATGAGGCAATACACTGTGAAGAGGTTAGGCTGTTTTGGCAGTCCTGTGAAGAGGTTAGGCTGTTTTGGCAGTCCTGTGATAGCAAACAGCGGCTAAAGACGTGAAAGACGCCTTACTAAGAAAACAATAAAATACAGAAGTAAAACAACAAATCCTTAGTTCAGTTTTTTGAAAACTCTGAGCAATAACAAGCACAATGCAGGGCTAGAGAGTAAATAAAATGTCTTGATTTCCACAACTAGTTTCGTTTTAATTACAGAATCACTCAATAGTATAATTATCTATATATTCTCTCATAATTAGGCTATATTCTGAAAAAAGTCTGATTCAAGCCGCAATTTCATGAGCTGTTTTGGTAATCCTTTTGCTAAAAAGACTCACTAAAAAATCCGGTTCATAAGAATGACTTCACCGCGAATCAAATTTGACATTTTAGCTGAAAAAACTGGATCGCACACTGAAACTGCATTTGGATGCATATACATTTTAAACTTGCAATTCTGCCATTTCCTCATAATTGCAATATGTAAACTCACAATTTGGGAGAGTTTTAACTGTGAGTTTATAAAGCAATTGTGAGTTATTAAGTAAGAAATGAGAAATGAGAAAATGTGTCTATTTTTCCAGAATCGGACATTAAGTCAGAAATGTAAGATATAAACTCGCAATTCGGAGAAAATATGAATCTATTTTTCCGGAATCTGACATTATAACTTCAGAAAAAAAGTCTTAAGAAAGAACAAAGTAAAAATTGTGAGTTCATATAATGCAATTGCAAGTCAGATATGTACGATAAATTCTGACATTTTTTCTCAGAATTGTGTTATATAAACTTTTTCATGCAATTGTGAGTTATTAAGTCAGAAATGTAATATATAAACCCGCAATTCTGAGAATATGAGTCTATTTTTCCAGAAACTGACATTATAACTCGAAAAAAAAAGTCAAGTTTGCATCATGCAGTTCTGAGAATAAAGTCAAAATTTTAAAATATAGACTTGCAATTCTAACTTTTTTTTCGTAATTGGGAATTTATATAACGCAGTTGTGCGTTATTAAATTAAAGACTCGCAATTATAAGAAAATATGAGTCTTCTGCAATTGTCAATTGCAAGTTAAATAAGATAAGTAAGATATAACCTTGCAATTCTGAGAAAATATGAGTCTTTTATGAGAAATATGAGAAAAAAAGTCAGAACTGCGAGTTTGTATCACGCAATTCTGAGAATAAAGTCAAAATTGAAAGATATAAATATGCAATTCTGCCTTTTTTTCTCATAATTGCATTATATAAACTCTCAGCTGGGTGAAAAAAAACTCAAAATTGCAAGTTTAAATCTATTTTTCCACGCAATTGTGAGTTAATAATGCAATTGCGAGTTAAGTCGAAACTGCATTTGGATACATATACATTTTAAACTTATAATTCTGCCTTTTTTTCCTCATAATTGCAATATGTAAACTCGCTATTTGGAGTAAAAAACTCAGAATTGCGAGTTTATACTGTGGGTTTATAAAGCAATTGTGAGACATTAAGTCATGAATGTAAGATATAACCCCGGAATTCTGAAAAAAATATGAATCTATTTTTCCAGAATCTGACATTATAACTTCAGAACAAAGTCTTAAAAGAACAAAGTAAAAATTGTGAGTTTATATAATGCAATTGCATGTCAGAAATGTACGATATAAACTCGCAATTCTGACATTTTTTCTCAGAATTGTGTTATATAAACTTTTTCCCGCAATTGTGAGTTATTAAGTCAGAAATGTAATATATAAACTCGCAATTCTGAGAATATGAGTCTATTTTTTTCAGAAACTGACATTAAAACTTGAGAAAAAAAAAGTTTGCAAGTTTGTATCATGCAGTTCTGAGAATAGTCAAAACCCGAAGATATAGACTTGCAATTCTAACTTTTTTCAACACAATTGCGAGTTATTAAGTCAGAAATGTAAGATATAAACTCACAATTCTTAGAATATATGAGTCTATTTTTGCAGAATCTGACATTATAACTTAATTCAAAATTGTGAGTTTACATAATGCAGTTGTGAGTTATTAAGTCAGAAATGTAAGATATAAATAAATATAATAATAAAGATATAATAATTGTGAGAAAATATGAGTCTTTTTTTTCCAGTATTGGACATCATAACTCTGTTAACTCAGTATTGGACATTATAATTCTATCCCACAATTCTGAGAATAATCTCAGAATTTAAAGATATAAACTCGCAATTCTAACTTTTTTCTCGCAATTGTAAGCAATTCTAAGAAAATATGAGTCTTTTATTCTAGAATTGGAGATTATAACTCTATAAAAAAAAGTCAGAATTGTGAGTTTTTAATCTTGCAATTCTGAGAATGAAGTCAGAATTGTGAGATATAAACTCGCAATTACAAGAAAATGCTTGAAAATGAAAATTTTGTTTCTGGCCATTCTAAGAAAAAAAGTCTACTTTATAACTTGCAATTTTCAAATTATGAAATTCACAATATACATTTTCTTACCTTCCTATATTTTTTAATTACTGTTGCCGTTTTTTTTTATTTTTTTTTTATTTTTTTTTTCTTTGGTCACATTTGTATGAAAGCTTGCTTATCTCATGCTAATTCTGTGTGAGTTCATCAAATAATTCAGGCTTTTTGGACTTCCCAGAATTGTGAGATAGAAACTCAAAGACTGTAAAATATAAACTTGCAATTGTGAGAGAAAAATCATAATTTTGAGATAAAAAGTTGCAAACAACTATTACATTTTTAACTTTAAACTCAGAATTCTAAGGGGGAAAAAGTCTGAATTATCAAGACATAAACTCAGAATTGTGAGACGTAAACTTGGAAATGCAAGAAGTAAGTCAGAATTCTTAAAAGTGTGATTTTATATTTAAGAGTTCTGACTTTTCTCAGAATTGTGTGAATTGTGAGATATAAACTCAGCCTTGCGAGAAAAATGGTCAGTCGCAATTATCTTTTACATATTTCAATTCCATCCCAGAATGAGACTTCCATATATTTCCATCATTTTAGTTGTAGTTTTATCTAAATATCATTGAATATTTGTGAAAATGACCATGCTAGCCTTTACACAGGTATAAGTTACAGCTTGTCAAAGACAGATTCAACAAGACTCAGTCACCAAACCTCATCACCTCATCCTCCAGTCTCTCGTCTCCAGTGGCCTCATGTGACCTTGCCCGCCTCCGCCCTCATCATCCTACCGCTGCCCTTTTACAGTTGGAGGCCTGTGTGGCCCCATCACTCTTAGTGCTGGTCTCTCTGCCAAACGCCAGGGCTAAAAATATCTGTGCCAACAAGGCAGAGTGGGTTCAGCCCTCTAACAGGAATAGCAGAGTAGCAGTCAACTGCTGTCTGACAGAGTCGCTAGAATTGTCAGTTTGCGAGCAGCACGATGCCCTCTCTTTCTCTTTCTCTTTCATTTTCTCCCTCTCTGTTTTCCTTCCATAGGCTGGACAACATCTCCGTCCCCTTGGATTCATGACAGCTTTCAGACCAGACTGCTGCAGAGAGGGAGAGTTGTTTAGACAGAGGAACATGCAAATAAATACACCATGCTGTTAATTTCCTGCAATTTCAATGGTGTCAAAATATGAGCACATAGCAAGCATTTAATACCACCCACAAACGCAACATTAATCACACCATGGACCTTAATCAGGGCTAATTTGACTGATTAGTTCATTAGGTTGTACTGTTAACTACCTTGCTGAAACATTCAGCCAGCAAAATTAAAAAATAAGTCTTTCCAACAAAAACTACGGAAGATTCCAGCTGTGAAAATTATACAAGGGATAGTTCACCCAAAAATGAAAATTGTGTCATTAAATACTGACTCTCATGTTGTTCCAAACCTGTAAGACCTTGGCTCATCTTTGGAACACTAATTAAGATATTTTTGATGAAATCCGAGAGATTTCTGACCCTGCATAGACAGCAATGCAACTGACAAGTTCAAGCCTCAGAAAGGTAGTAAGGACATTGTTTGTGTGTGCAAAGAAAACAAAAGCAATGACTTTATTCAACTTTTTTTTTCTTCTGTGTCAACGCGTGTACTACGACGCATACACAAGAAGAAATTGTTGAATAGAGGTTTTTTTTGGCTTTGCGTACAAAAAGCATTCTTGTAACTTCATAACGTTAAAGTTGAACCATTGATAATAACACTATTTTAATGATGTCCTAACTACCTTTCTGGACCTTGAACATGTCAGTTGTGTTGCTGTCTATGTCATTTATGACAGAATTTTCCTTTTTTGGGTAACTATCCCTTTAAGAGGGGTCTTCATTATGATTATTTTGGGAATAGTTTGCCCAAAATTGAAAATTTTCGTAATATTTGCTCACCCCCTGGCCATCCGAGATTTAAATGACTTTCTTTCTTCAGACGAAGAGAGAAGCTTCAATATTTTTCTCCAAACAACCCTAGCCGATAAACAAGGATCTTCTGTAATAAAATGATCAGTCATTTTCAGAATAAAATAAGAAATTATATACTTTTTATTTACAAATGTTAGAGAAGACCCTTATTTGTTGGCTGGGGTTGTGTGGATTACTTTGAAGCGGCCTAAATATGGATTTTTAACCATCAAAAAGATTTGGTAAACTATTCCTTTAAAAGAATTTTGCAATCACATAATGGCGAAAAAAAAAGTTTACTCGCAAACATTGTTTGCATTATTTTAGAAATAGTTGACTCAAAAATGAAAATTCCCTGATGATATACTCACCCCCAGGCAATGTATATGACTTTCTTTCTTCAGCCAAAAAGAAATGTAAGGTATTGGACCAAAACATTTCAATATTTGTCTCCAATGCAAATGCATGGCCCTCAGTGTGGGCCATCTTTGATAGTCCAAAATCCATATTTAGGCAGCTTCAAAATAATCCAAACAACCCTAGCCGAAAAATAAAATAAATAAGTTTTCTCTAGTGAAATGATCAGTCATTTTCAGAAAAAATTACATACTTTTGACTTACAAATGTTAAAGAAAACCTTATTTGTTGGCTGGGGTTGTGTGGATTTATTTGAAGCTGCCTAAATATGGATTTTGGACCATTAAAAATGGTCCAAGCTGAGAGTTTACTTGCATTAGATGAAAAATCCCAAAATGTTTTCCTCCAGAATCTTAATTTCTCTTCAGCTTAAGTAAGAAAGTCTCATATATCTTGGATGGTCTGGGGGGGGGGGATAATCAGAATAATCTTGGTAACTATTCCTTTAAAAGAATTATGCATTCACATAAAAGCAAAAAGAAAAAATAGGGGGGAAAAAAACATTCGCAAACATTATTTTAGAAATAGTTGACCCAAAAATTAAAATTTCCTGATTATATACTTACCCCCAGGCCATCTAAGATGTATATGACTTTCTTTCTTTAACCGAAGAGAAATTAAGGTTTTGGAGCAAAACATTTCAATGTTTTCTTCAATGCAAGTAAATAGGGCTCAGTGTGGACCATCTTTGACCGTCCAAAATCCATATTTCGGCAGCTTCAAAGTAATCCACTCAACCCCAGCCAACAAACAAGGGTCTTTTCTAATAAAACGATCAGTCATTTTCAGAATAAAATAAAAATTTATATACTTTTTACTTACGAATGTTAGAGAAGACTTTATTTGTTGGCTGGGGTTGTGTGGATTTCTTTGAAGCGGCCTAAATATAGATTTTGAACCATCAAAAATGGTCCACGCTGAGAATTCACTTGCATTAGATGAAGAAAAATCCCAGAATGTCTTCCTCCAAAGTCTTAATTTCTCTTTAGCTAAAATTAAAAAAGTCAGATACATCTTGGATGGTCTGGAGATGAGGAAATAATCAGAAAATTCCCATTTTTGGTAAATATTCCTTTAAAATAATTACGCATTCACATAAAAGCAAAAAAGAAAAAAAATAGGGAAAAAAATGTCAATTTGCAAACATTGTTTGCATTATTTTAGAAATAGTTGACCCAAAAATTAAAATTTCCTGATTATATACTTACCCCCAGGCCATCTAAGATGTATATGACTTTCTTTCTTTAACCGAAGAGAAATTAAGGTTTTGCAGCAAAACATTCCAATATTTTTTTTCCAATGCAAGTGCATAGGGCTCAGTGTGGACCATCTTTCCATATACAGGCAGCTTCAAAATAATCCAAACAACCCTGGCCGATAAACAAGGGTCTTCTGAATCGGTTATTTTCAGAATAAAATGAAAAATTATATACTTCTTACTTACAAATGTTAGAGAAGACCCTTATTTGTTGGAGCTGCCTAAACATGAATTCTGAACCATCAAAAATAATCCACGCTGAGCCCTATTTGCTTACATCAGATGGAGAAAAATGGAATGTTTTCCTACAAAATCTTAATTTCTCTTCAGCAGAAGAAATAAAGCCATATGTGACCCTGGACCACAAAACCAGTCTTAAGTCGCTGGGGTATATTTGTAGCAATAGCCAAAAATACATGGTATGGGTCAAAATTATTGATTTTTCTTTTATGCCAAAAATCATTAGGAAATTAAGTAAAGATCATGTTCCATGAAGATTTTTTGTAAAATTCCTACTATAAATATATCAAAATGTAATTTTTGATTAGTAATATGCATTGTTAAGAACTTAATTTGGAGAACTTTAAAGGTGATTTTCTCAGTATTTTGATTTTTTTGCACCCTCCAGATTTTCAAATAGATGTATCTCGGCGAAATATTGTCCTATCCTAACAAACCATATATCAATAGAAAGCTTATTTATTGAGCTTTCATGTGATGTATACATATTTTGTAAAATTTAACCTTATGACTGGTTTTGTGGTCCAGGGTCACATATACATACTGCACTCTTAAAAATAAAGGTGCTTCACGATGCCATAGAAGAACCCTTTTTGTCTAAACGGTTCCATAAATAATCTTTAGCATCTGAAGAACCTTTCTGTTTCACAAAAGGTTCTTAGTGACGAAAGAAGGTTCTTCAGATTATAAAAATGATCTGATTCTTTAAAGAACCTTTGACTGAACGGTTCTTTGAGGAACCAAAAATGGTTCTTCCATGGCATCACTGTGAAGAACCTTTAAAAGCATCTTTATTATTAAAAGTGTGGATGTGGATTTTTGATAACTCTTTTAAAAGGATTATGCAATCAGTCTTAAAATACATCACAGCACTATTACACAATTTAGAGTCGTTTAACTGTATTTTTGCATATATTTTGCGTACATTCCTCTTTAAGGTCGTACAACTTGGTTGTATTGAATGGACAGCCTTATTCTCATTCACATTCATTTCCATTTGGCGTCTACACTAATTGCAATGCATGATTATTTTAGACTATGAATAATGTAGGCTACATTAAATCTGACTTGCGTAGATAAGAAATACATGTTTCTCTTTTTCCTCTCAGCTTTGTGAAATCATTGAAAATCTGAGTCACTCTCCATTCTACTGTGGTCATGGTGAAATATTGAAACGCGGCTCCAGCACTTAGAAAGCTAACTATTGCCACCTAGTGATGAGACACAGAAAGACACTAACAGCCAACCTCATGAATAATTAATCTGATTGCATAAATGCTAAAACATTGCATAAAATCACAGCAGTTGCTGGAATAGATGAAGATATGCGATGTGTGTAAATGCTTCAGTTTGGCTTTGATCAAGTTTCAAAAATGCTAAACAATCTGATGTCAGCTTTCAAAGCACAACACAACTGTTTCACTAATACTTTTCATTTCCTAAGACAGTGGCAGTGTAATCACAAATGGGTGGGACTGCTGTTGAACCACATGGGGGCGCTGTCAGTGTTTGTTGTTGTGCATCAAACAGGCCTCTAGATACATATTCAATGGAGTGCTTATGTAACAGCCATGAATGAGAATTTAATTCCTTTTGTTTTGGCTTCTGGTGTGTTAACACATCCTAGGCTGACACTATACACAACAAACACACCTCTTGAGTCTGCGGTTTCCGTGACTGTGTAACGGATCTCTGTACAAAAGCTCTACGAGCGACTGCATTTAATTGAGTTTTATTAAATGGTCAAACAGCAGGAACCGTAGGGATTATGGTTAATGCACGTTGAGAGCCTTTGTGTTAGCACTGTCAGGAATATTTATTTATGTGTAATTGTAGCTCCCTTCTTGCGCATTTCCAATAGACCTCATGTCAGCTAAGGAGTTAGTCACATTAAAGCATTTAATGCTGAATAAACTATCTTAAGCAGGTGTTTGCAAGCAATAAATATTGGCTCACACTTTATGTGCCACACAACGAATAATGAAAAGCTAATATTATTAGCTGCGTTGCAACACTGAGTTTCTAATTATTATTTTTAACAGATCTGCGCATATTAATGAAGACAAAACATTATAAAGCAAACGCTTATATAAGAAGGTAGGTATGAAATGCATACGAAACCTGTCAAACTGCAAGCAAATGTATGTGTTTTAGCTGCAAATACCTGACACAGCATGCTGTTATTCTGCGTTTGAGGATAAACTCACAGATCTCGTCCTCTAGAGGAGGCTTTCCTAAAAGTGGAGCGAGAAATCAATAACTTGAATCATTAGTCTGGCTCATGTGGGCAAATTATATAAACATTAATTGGATATGACAGAGAGAGATTGCTTTTTTAGCCGTTTCCCATAAGCATTTGTCTTGTTGTAGCCTATTTGGTCAAGACAATCAGCCATTGTTGAGTTTTTACTGTAAATACAGATGCGCATCAGGGGGGAAAATCGGAGAAAATTAGATTAATTTTTTATTTTTATTGTAAATACAGCTGCGCATGAGAAAAAAAAAATCTACAAAATTTAATTAAATCATAATATAATTTAAAAAATGAATATACACTACCAGTCAAAGGTTTTTGAACAGTAAGATAGTGTTTTTAAAGTTCTTCTGCTCACAAAGAGTGCATTTATTTGATCCAAAATACAGCAAAAGTAGTAATATTGTGAAATATTTTTACTATTTAAAATTACTGCTTTCTTTTTGAATGTAATTTAAAATGCAATTTATTCCTGTGATCAAAGCTAAATTTCCAGCATCATTACTCCAGACTTCAGTGTCACATGATCCTTCAGAAATCATTCGAATTTTGCTGTTCAAGAAACATTTATTAACAGCTGAGTACACTTTTTCAGGATTATTCGATGAATAGAAAGACTCAAAGATCAGCATTTATCTAAAATAAAAAGCTTTTTAACATTATACACTATACCATTCAGTATAGTCAGATTTTTTTTTTCCAGATGTTATAGAAATTAATACTTTTATTTAGCAAGGATGCTTTAAATTGATCAAAAGTGATGATAAAGACATTGAGAATGTTACAAAGAAGATTTTAGATAAATTATCTTCTTCTAAACTTTCCATTCATCAAAGAAACCTAAAAAAAATTCTACTCAGGTGTTTTCTACATAATAATAATAATAATAATAATAATAATAATAATAATAATAATTAATGTTTTTTTAACAGGAAATCAGAATATTAGAATGATTTCTGAAGGATCATGTGACTGGAGTAATGATGCTAAAAATTCAGGTTTGAAATCACAGGAATAAATTACATTTTAAAATATATTCAAATAGAAAACACTTATTTTAAATAGTAAAAATATTTAAAAATGTTACTGTTTTTGCTGTACTTTGACCAAATAAATGCAAGCTCGGTGAGCAGAAGACACTTCTGAAACAATCTTACTGTTCACAAACTTTTGACTGATAATATAATATAATATAATATAATATAATATAATATAATATAATATAATATAATTAAATCTCTAATTTTTCTATCAAATTCTCATAACATCCTTTGACCTACACTCTTAAAAATAAAGGTGCTTCACGATGCCATAGAAGAACCTTTTTTGTCTAAATGGTTCCATAAAAAACCTTTAACATCAGAAGAACCTTTATGTTTCACAAAAGGTTCTTTGTGGCGAAAGAAGGTTCTTCAGATTATAAAAAGGTAAGAAAGAGATGGTTCTTTAAAGAACCTTTGACTGAATGGTTCTATGTGGAACCAAAAAAGGTTCTTCTATGGCATCGCTTCAAAGAACATTTTAAAGCACCTTTACCAAAACCAAACAGGCAGGTCTTATCAAAACTGCATAACTCTGTTTTACAGCTAATCGCGCATTTTTTGAGACAGTTTGGTCAAAAAAAGACATTGTAGGAAGTCTCCAAGTCCTACAGAGAGAAAATGACAGACTGTACTTTTATAAAGTGTTTTTGACATCCTCCGTTAAAGAGAACCTACTGTGATCAGTGCTGCCCTCATCTGGCTGTACACATTGCGTGTACGTGTGATTTTCACTGTCATAAATAAACTGACTGTCATAAATTGACAGAGCCTTCACGAATCCATGGAAAGCCTTCTCAGATGTTCTGAAAAATAAACAACATTTGTTATTTTACTTCCTCAGGGCTTTTAAACATAACCAGCCTGCCTTCAATCCGAAGATACACACGTTCACACATGCGCAGTCGCCACATGGTGGCAGCACTGCACTATAGTCATCCCGCCTAAATGTTTTCCACCCTTCTTTCCGGCGCAGGGGCTCACCGGGGTAAAACCCACCTGACTCAATGCCTATTAATACAGACAACGCTTCACTTTCATCCATAATGGGATTATGCCATCCCGGGGAGCAAAACGATACCCCCGACCGCAAGCTGTCAATACGAATCTCTATGTGCCTATTGTACCGCCGGGCACGCGTTGTGTTCTCCCCGTCCCCCGCGGCTAGGGACAGGTCACATAAAGATTAGTCGGGTCTCCTCTCATCAGTAGGGGTCCCATCAGGAGAAATAAGCTTCTTCCAGGGAGGTGACTATTATAAACAGGTGCCTCCTTTCATTTTGTGTGTTGACACACGGTGGTCTAATTTCGCCTCTGGATCTTTCGGCACCATATTGTTTTGCCTGTTCTCTTTTCGCGCGAACCCGATGTGTATGGGGTTTTTTTCGCGCGCGCGCGAGTTTTTTGCAAATATTAATAGGTCTTACTCATTTTGCCTCCGCCTCTGTTTCTGTCAGATATGTCTGCTGTGATAATTGGGCTCAATCAGAGATTATTCATGGCGCTCTCAGACATGACCGAGCAGCTTTGTTTGCCTTGTGCCTCTCTGACAGAACCAGCCCACACGTTCGCCTTCGAACATGCCTCTACCTCACAATGCGTACCGCACTCATCCTTTCTGTGGTGCTTGCGTGTCCTTAATTACAACCAATTAACGCGTGGACGCAAACGCGGTAAAACATCCTACTTCTAAATGGACATACCCTGGAAAATAACACAACCTCAGAAAAAACGCAAGCGCGGCATCGTGCGGCTAAATAACCCCCCTGAATGTTATAGTATTTATCAAAGAAGGCAATTCACTGATATTTGCGAGTTCTCTGAGTACATCTTCTTGAAAATAATTACAGCGGTAATGACTTTTTCCCGGTAATGCTGGGAGAGAAGGGAACAGAAGCCGGAGACATGTAGGCCGATAAAATATCCACGGCCAGGCCTCCCGGTGCGCTCCCCTCCGCAGCCGCGCTACGGTCCTATATCTACACGGCTGATAAACCATTAGCCAGAGCCGTGACTCACTCGTTGATCATAGTGAAGAGCGCTAGCGGACAGCCTGGCCCAATACTCCCAATTGTTCCCCTAATATCTGTCTAATGGCCTCCATTTAATCTAGGGAGGATGATTATTACGTATCCGTCCCTCCCTCCCTTTTCCCCTGGCCGAGCACGCAGACACACAAAGCCGCAGTCCTAGCAGATGAATACATCTCGGTCATCAGTGTAAAGTAAAACATAATCAGTGCATTTCCCTCCAGTGCATGAGTATGCTAATGAGTTAGCTTCGCTGAGTAATTTTAGATTATGTTCCGATAGCTACATGCAGCGAGGGTGTTTGGAGGTTTGTCTCGGGCGCGTGTTGTGCGATCGTTCTCTGTGGTTTGCTTCCTGTCCCTTTGAATGGGTTTGCAGGCAAAGTGAATGCAGATTATTATCTGACATTTAATTTGACAAAAATCGGTAATGGTTCTTATCCAAAAACTCCTACTTGACTGGTCTTCCTGCCTAACCAAGATAGTTAGGCTAAGCTGTTTTTATGGTTCAAGATGGGTTTATTAAAAACGAGCTAGTTTGGGGTGGGAGACAGGTTAAACCATAGTTAACCAGCTAAAACCAGAAAACATCTTAGGCTGGTTTAACTTTTTTTTAAAGCGTGGACCATAACAACACTTGCTTCAATCTTATTTTTTTCTCCCATTTTATTCGCTTCCATTTATTTCCCTCTTGCAACATTGTCTGTTGTTCTATTCTCCTTCCTCCCTCTTCCATCATTATTTGTCTTCCTGTACCTTCCTTTCTTCCAACATTTTGTTTTTGTCTCGTTCTACTATTTTTCTTTCACTCCTTTCTTCAAACTTTGTCTTCCTTCATTTTTCTTTCCTTCCTTTTATCCTTTTCCTTTTGCTTCCCTTCTTTTCTTTTCTTTAAGCCCTTTGCTCCTCTTGGGTGCATAGGCCGCTGACGAACAACCTCCATTTCACTCTGTTGGTGGCTTTCTGTTCGATCTCTCCCCAGTTCAGCCCACTTTCAGACATTTCTGCCTCTATACTTCTTCTCCAGCTGTTCCTGGGGCGACCTCGTTTCCTTTTCCCCTGAGGGTTCCATCTCAGTGCTTGACGGGTGATGTCTGTGGAAGGTTTTCTGAGAGTGTGACCAACCCAACTCCATTTTCTTTTCTGTATTTGTAAATCTATGGGATCTTGATTTGTTCTTTTCCACAAGTCCACATTGCTCACTTTGTCTTTCCACCAGATGTTTAGTATTCTTCTGAGGCAGGTATTGGTGAATGTTTGCAGCCTGTGTGTTGTGTGTTTTGTTGTTCTCCATGTTTCAGACCCATAAAGCATCACCTGTTTCACGTTGGAGTTGAAGATGCGTATCTTAGTGGTTGTAGAGATGTTCTTTGAGCTCCAGATATTTCTGAGCATGTTGAATACCACTCTTGCTTTGTTAATTCTACTTCTAATATCTGCATCCGTCCCACCAGTTGTGTCCACCACACTGCCTAGGTAGGTAAAAAATTCTACTTCCAATAGGGCAGCGTTGTTTAAGGTAATGGGGTTGCTAGTCTTGGAGTGAATCTTGATCACCTTTGTTTTTGTTGTATTGGGGGTAAGGCCAAGTTTTGTTGAAGTTTGTGCAAGTCTGTATGTCTTCTCTTGCATTTGTGAATGTGTGTGAGAGAGTAGAACGATATCATCCGCAAAATCCAGATCATCCAGTTGCTCCCACAGTGTCCACTGGATTCCGTTTCTCTTTCCTTTTGTTGTTTCCCTCATGACCCAATCAATAGCGAGGAGGAAGAGAAATGGTGAGAGAAGACATCCTTGTTTGACACCTGTCTTGACTTCAAAGGGCTGGGAAAGCTGGCCTGCATGCATGACTCTACAGGAGGTGCCGTCATAAGAGTTCTTAATAAGGTTTATGATCTTGGTGGGGATTCCATAGTGTTCCATTAGCTGCCATAGTGTTGTCCGGTCTAGGCTGTCAAATGCTTTCTCAAAGTCAATGAAGTTCATGTATAGGGATGTGTTCCATTCAATAGACTGTTCAATGATGATGCGAAGTGTTGCTATATGGTCTGTGCATGAGCGATCTTTCCTGAAACCTGCTTGCTGGTCCCGCAGCCTGCTGTCTACAGCCTCTTGGAGACGGTTAAGAATGACTCGGTTAAAGATCTTACTGGGCACAGAGAGTAGGGTTATCCCTCTGTAGTTGTTGCACTTCCTTAGGTCACCTTTCTTCGGGAGTTTCATTATGTGTCCCTCTGCCCATTCTGTAGGTAGTTTTTCATCATCCCAAATTCTCCCAAAGAGTCTGTATAGCATGTCGGTGGAAGTGTTCATAACAGTTTTGAGGGCTTCAGGTGGAATGTTATCCGGGCCAGCAGCCTTGCCTGGTTTTAATTGTTTGATTGCAGCTTTTATTTCAGTTTTTGTTGGTCTGTCACATTTGATTTTCAACTGTGTCTGCGCCATAGAAATGTGTGGTTTCTCGGCTGGTGGTGGTCTGTTCAGAACCTCTTTGAAATGTTCTACCCATCTATTGAGCTGTTCTTCTGGGGTTGAAAGGAGTATGCCATTCTTGTCCATAATCGGTTTATTACTTTCTTGATGTGTCCCAGCCAATTTTCTGGTGATGTTGTACAGTTCTTTCATGTTTCTTTGAGATCCTGCGAGTTCTGCCTCCTTAGCTAGTCTTTCCACCTGTGATCTCTTGTCCCTTCTGATGTTCTTTCGCACTTCATTGTGGCAATGGTTGTATTCCTTTAAGGCTGCTGTTTTTTCATATCGTGTTTTTGCAATATTTACTTTTTCCTTTAGCTGTCTCCTCTGCTGGATTTTGTTGAGGGTTTCTGGTGTTATCCAGTCTTTGTGGTTTTGCAGTCTTCTCCCCAAGACCTCCTCACATGTTGAGGTCCATGCCGTTTTTAAGTTTTCCCATTCTTTGTTTGTTGTCCATTCTTTTTTATGACCAAGCTGTATCTCTGTATTTTTCTTTGAGAGTGTATCTCTGAACTCTTTCCTGGTCTGAGCATTGCTGAGGTAGTTAATGTTGTATTTTGTTCTCTGGCCCTTTGCACGATGGTATCTCTTCAGCCTCAGTTTAAATTTCCCCACCAGAAGGTGATGGTCTGAGGCTGCGTCTGCCCCCCGTCTAGTCCTTACATCTTCCATGGTTCTTCTAAACTTTTTGCTTATGCAAATGTGGTCGATTTGGTTTTCTGTGACATGATCTGGTGACACCCAGGTTGTTTTGTGGATTGTCTTGTGGGGAAATACACTTCCTCCTATTACTAAATTGTTGTTCACACAGGTCTCAGCAAACCTCTCGCCGTTATCATTCATGATCCCCACTCCATGCTTACCCATTACAGACTCATACCCCTCATTTTGGGCTCCAATCTTTGCGTTGAGGTCCCCCATTAGAATAATGAGGTCTCTGTTTCCAACATTACTGAGAAGGTGGTTTAAGCTGTCATAAAACCTCTCCTTAGCCTCATCATCTGCTTCATTTGTGGGTGCATAGCACTGAATGATGTGGGCTTTCACTCTCTTGTTGCTAGTGTTGAAGGTTGCTGAGATAATGCGAGAACTGATAGGTTTCCATGCAGTTAGCGTCTTCCTGGTCTCTTTTGTCATCATGATAGCCACCCCCTCGGTATGGCTTGCTGTTTCTTCTTCATGTCCAGAATAGATAATAGACTGGCCACTGGTTAGTTTGACCTCACCTGACTGTGTCCATCTAGTTTCTGCCAGACCCAGGACTGTAAGGTTGTAGCGCTCCATTTCCTTGGCAATGATAGCAGTCTTGCCAGCCTGGTACATGGTTCTGATGTTCCATGTCCCCACGTTTATGGGTTTTCTTGGCGTCAGAAGGTGTTTCAGCCAACCAGCTCCCTTTCGGGTTTGGCTGGTAAGCGTCATAGTCCCCATTGCTGGGGCACCCTCTTTGGCCAGGTGAGTGATTTGGTTTTTCTTCGTCCGCGTTTCTGTAACTAGAATGTGTTTTACAGGGTTGGGTAGTTAGTCCAACGCCCAACCCCCAACCTGGAGGGCCAGCTGCTGCTTTTCGTCTGGCCTCTACTCTAGAAACCTGCCCGGCATGGTTGGACCTACCGGGGGCATAAGCCCCCACCGATATAGCCTTCAGAGTCACGGAGGCACACAAGCAACCCCACCACGACAAGGTAGCAGCACAGGGACTTTTGCTTCCCACTCCATTACAACTTATTCTCCATCTTTCTGCTTTGTCTTTCTTACCGGCTTCTGGCCTTCTTTTCTTTTTCTTTTCAAGCTCTTTCCTACTTTTCGTTTTCCTTCATTCCTATTGTCTTTTTCTTTCTTCCACTTTGTATTCTTTTTCTTTCTTCCACGTCTTTCTTTCCTTCCTCGTGCAACTTTGTTTTATCGTCTTTCTTTCCTCCATGCCGTCTTTCCTCTCTCCTTCCTGCTTTTTTGCGTCCCTTTTGTTTTCCTTTATTACTTTTTTTTGTTTACTTATTTTCTCCCTTAAAACATTCTGTAGTCCTTTTCTCTTCCTTTCCTTCCCCTTCCAACATTATTTGTCTTCCTCGTTTATATTCCTTTCTTCAAACACTGTTTTCCACTCTTTCTACTTGTTTCCTTGCCTGCTTCCTTCAAACATTTTGTTCTTTCCTTCTTCTTGCCTTCCTTTTTTCTTCCTACTTTTGTTTTTATCCTTCATTGTGCAACTTTGTTTTACTGTCTTTCTTTCCTCTTCTTTCCTCTCTCCTTCCTGCTTTTTGCTTCCCTTTTTTTCCTTTATTCACTTTTTTTTAGCCCTTGCTTCCATCTTATTTTTTCTTCCATTGTATTCATTTCCATTCTTTCCCCCTTGCAACATTCTGCATGACGTTCCTTTTCTCCTCCCTTTTTTCCTTTCTTTCCCTTCCAACATTGTCTACCTTGTTTACCTTCCTGTCTTTAAACATGATTTGTGTACCTATCTTTCTAGTTGTTTCCTTCCTTCCCTCCTTAAAAAATTGTTTTTGTCTTCCCTTCCTTCATTTTTCTTCCTTCCTCTGTCCTTCCTTCTTCCTTTTCAGTTTGCTTCCCACACATTACAATTCATTTTTCCATGTTTCTGCTTTGTCTTTCTTTCCTCCTTCTGGCCTTCTCTTAATTCATTCCTCCTTTATCTGCCCATCCTTCCTTCCTGTTTCTTTCCTCCTTACTGCCTTCCTTTTTATTTCCGTCCTTGTGCAACTTTGTTTTACTGTCTGTCTTTCCTCCATGCCTTCCTTCCGCTTGTTTCCTCTCTCCTTCCTGCTTTTTTTGCTTCCTTTTCGTTTTCCCTTATTCCTTTTTTGTGGACCATAACCTTTCCTTCCATCTTATTTTTTTTCTTTATTCATTTTCCTCATGCAACACTATGTCTATTGTCCTTCTCTCTTCCTTCCTTTTCACTTTTCCTTTCTTCCTCATCCAACATTATTTGTCTTCCTTGTTTGCCTTTCTTCCTTCTTTCAAACTTTGTCTTCCTAATTTTTCTTTCCTTCCTCCTTTATCTGTCCATCCTTCCTTCCCATTTTTCTTTCCACCTCTTGAAAATTATTTTCCGTCTTCTGATCTTTCTTTCCTCTTTCTGGCCTTCCTTCCCTTTACTTTCCTACTTAGTTTTTTCCCCTTCTACTTTCTCTCAATTTAAATTTTTTTCTTTCTACATTGTCTTTTTTTCCTCCTCCTTGCCCTCCTTCCTTTTCTTTCCTCTCTTTCCTGCTTTTTTGCTTCATTCCTTCTTTTTTGTCTTCCTACTTTGTTTTCCTTATTTTTTCTTTCTTCTTACTTTCATTCCTCTTTGCCTTTGTTTTTTTTTCGTTCTTTCCTTCCTTCTTTCCACCTTCCTGTTATTTTATCTTCCTTCAAACCTTCCGTTTTCTTTCCTTCCACCATTCTACTTTCCTTTTTTCCTTCATTCCTTCTTTTCTGCCTTCCTGTTTTTCTTTCCTCCTTCAAAACATTCCATTATCTTTCCACCCTCTTTCCTGCTTTTTGCTTTTTTTCTGCCAAGCAACTTTGTCTTTCTTTCCTCCTTTTTTTTCTTTATCCTTCCTATTTTTTCCTTGCTTGGTCTTTGTCTTTTTGTCCTTCTTCATGCTTTCTTCCTTCACTTCTGCATGCATCTTTCTTTCTTTGTATTGTTGACACCGAATTCAGGTGTGGCAGCCGAGAAGGAAATTAACTCAGTCCTACACTCACTACAACAGCCATGGGGCTCCCTGGACATGCACTAGCGTGCAGACCTTCATTCGCAATTCACAGCCGGCTCGAAGCTTCCGTACAGCTTGACAAAATCCGAGTAACAGCAAGCCCTAGTCAAATATGTTTTGTCAATATTTAGGCTTGTTCCGTTTTTTTGTTTTTTTTCGCCTCAACAAAAGTTTCATTTTATTGAGTGTCTTTGCAGGGTTTGCGTCTCCTTGCAGGATTTCTGAACAATCGACCCTCGAGGTGCTCATGGAAAATGAACTGCAACTCAATATTGGTCATATGAAGGGAAAGTCTTCCATGGATGATATTAAATGTTGACAGAGTGTTCAAGACATGAGGTACAAATATTGTGCCAGCATTTGGGGATAAACAAAAGCCAAAATATGATGCAGGGATGGATTTCATCTGTCCAAACAGTCCTCTTGGTTTAAAATACTGTTTGAGATGAGTAAATAAAACTCGCAGGAGAAACACTGACAGCTTTGTACAACAGAAGTACCTCTGTATGCTTCAAAACTGGCAATATTCTCACAGCAAAAAAAATCATACTTTTGTGAGCGAAGTTGTGTGACTGGAAATTTCTGTCATTCCGCTCTGTTCACGTGCTTTATTATTGTTATTTGATCAAACACAGAGTGACATATGAATAAAAAATATATCACAATATTATTGTATCATGAGCCAAATATTGCCTAATATGTATATATGCCAGTTCAATTGAAGCTTTATGTATATGGAAAACAAAACAAGAATTAAGCCAGATCCTAAACTATTTTTACAGGCACGTTGACTTAGCTTGACTCCAGTGTTGTTTATTTGTTTAGTTAGTTGTTCATCTATACAAATGGAAGCACACAGCAGAAGCCGTCTGTGCTATTATCCCACTTAACCATGTTTCCAGCATTTCAAAAAATAATATCATCCAATTCATACGGGCTCATTAGCTCCAACTATGACCTTATGTGCGTTTTCAAAGCAGGAACAATGAAGGTAACACTTTTATAAGTGCTCTTCACTCTGCATACTCTAACAGAGAACTATCAAATTACCTTGATTTCTTGGAGCACAGGTCTCGGTTAGCGTACCTGATGCATGTCGCGGCACGTTATTGGGGCAGTTACCTCTCAGACATGTGCTGTGTAGTGAACAGGGAAAGGTTAGGAGGTTTCATTCACCAGTTAAAAATAGTGGAGCCTCGGTAATGGGGGAATGATCATTTCCACCGCACAGCAAGGTCTTCGATGGCTGCCGACAGCATTAAGGGCGTAGCAAAGATGTGAGGTACTTCAGAAGAAGCTAATCAGGCGCAATACGTCTCAGTGAAAAGGTTTCGGGTTTTGAAGAAGGCTGCAAATGGAAATGGAGAGCAGAAGAACCTATTCAGAAACATATCTAAACATACATACAGCGACCAAAGCACGTTTTGTTAAGAGGTTGGCGAAGGTCCTATTAAGCTAAAGCATATGTTCGTTAATCAGAAAGATGGAATGTAATGGCATACACAAAACATCTGCAAGAACAAAGCATTTGTATGGATTTGTTTTCACAAACCTACATAAACATTCATTTATTTAGAGAAGTGTTTTAAATTGTCTACTATATGTTCATTGTGAGTTGATGCTGAATGCAAATGTTTCTGGTTTGGACCAGAATATTGGTAAGAAGTGGTAGTTTTGATGTATGCATCTCAATATGGCTGTGTATAAATTACTTGTGACACATACATGAATTCACACTCAAGAGAGAACAGTGACACAACCTCCTTATGCACATGGTCCGCTTTTAAACTCGGTGTTCACTAAATGATCTTTGGAAAAGGATTTAGCTTTCATTTCCTAAGCTGCTGTTTCTTAGAAACGTTTTCAAGTTAACCAAACATGCAGCGGTGAATGTTTATAGGATGTTATTTGTACTGAACAGTCCAATTAAATGAAGAAATTTGGGCTAATTTTCAAATACTGTGAGTGACTGGAAAAAGTACAGAAATTAATTGCTAAACCAGTACACTCAAAAATAAAGGTGCTTTAAAAGGTTCTTCACAGCGATGCCATTGAAGAACCATTTTTTGGTTCCACAAAGAACCATTCGGTCAAAGGTTTTTTTTAAAAGAACCATCTCTTTCTTACCTTTATCTGAAGAACCTTGTTTCGCCACAAAGAACCTTTTGTGAAACAGAAAGGTTCTATAGATGTTAAAGGTTCTTTTTGGAACATTTTAACATAAAAGGTTCTTCTATGGCATTGTGAAGCATCTTTATTTTTAAGAGTACATTTTAAAAAAAATCAGTGCTCAAATCCATGTTTTGCCTTACTGCATCATTACGGTAAGCCTAATGGTTTAATTGCAATGGGACAAAGAGAGAAAGAGAGGGATGATAGAGAGAATCCTGCAGTGCACCCTTAAAGGAATAGTTCATCCAAAATTGAAAATTACAGCATGATTCACTCACCCTCAAGCCATCCTAGGTGTATATGACTTTCTTCTTTCAGAGGAATACAATTGAAGTTATATTAAAAAAATGTCCTGGCTCTTTTAAGCTTTTTAAGATTTTGATGTCCAATGAAGTACATCCATCCATGATAAAAGTGCTCCAGGGAGTTAATAAAGGCCTTCTGAAGCAAAGCAGTGCATTTGTGTAAGAAAATTGTCCATATTTAAAAATGTATAAACCGTAATCTCTAGCTTCCGCTGATTGTCATACAAGTGTTCACGAGAGAGTGGCATTCCATGGGATGATCTAGGATCTAGGATGTAGACATAGCGTAAGCTCCAGTGAGAATATGCTAGTCTTGTGAAAACCAAGTTTTGTTTACAGCAAAAATAAATAAATAAATAAAAATCCGACATTTTTCTTCACACATCTTTGTTTTGTACTTCTGATGGAAGATAGAGATTATGGTTCATAGTTTTAAATATGGACATTTTTCTTACTCAAATGCATCGATTCACTAGAGGAGGCCTTCATTAACCTCTCTAAGCGATTTATTGATTTATAGATGGATGCGATTTATTGGACTTCAAAATCTCAACACCCATTCACTGTCATTATAAATCTTGGAAGAGCCAGGGCATTTTTATATAACTCTGATTGTATTCGTCTGAAGGACAAAAGTCATGAAAAATTAAGATGGCTGGAGGGTGAATAAATCATGGGATAATTTTCATTTTTGGGTGAACTATCCCTTTAATATACTTAGTTAAAAATGTTTTTCCTGTATTAAAGGTTGTATCAGCGATTTCTAGCCTGAAACATAAAGTGTCAAATTCAGCTGACCTTTCATCACGATCCGCTCGCTGCCTGCCCCATAAATTGTCTGTGAAAAAACCGCGTCTCTCTGGTCAGCCTAGGGTCCGAGATATGCCAAAAAAACAATCGGCACTACCAACCTTTCCACAGATAAACAAACAGTGTTCCAACCAATCAGCGTCAGGGGTTTGGTGTTGTGGACTTTCGCTCCGCCTCCCTCACATCCCTGCACCAGTAGGAAAGTCCACAACACCAAACCCCTGACGCTGATTGGTTGGAACACTGTTTGTTTATGTGTGGAAAGGTTGGTAGTGCCGATTGTTTTTTTTGGCATATCTCGGACCCTAGGCTGACCAGAGAGACGCGGTTTTTTCACAGACAATTTATGGGGCAAGCAGCGAGCGGATCGTGAAGAAAGGTCAGCTGAAATTGACACTTTATGTTTTAGGCTAGAAATCGCTGATACAACCTTTAAAGCAGTAGTTCACCCAAAGAATAAAAAAAGTAAAAAGGGCATTTACTCACCTTCATGTTTCAAACCTGTTTGTTCTGTCAAACATAAAAAAAGGGTTTTTTTTTGTTTTGGTTTTTTTAAAATATCCTTGCTGTTATCCCGGTTTAATGGGTCATTCGCTTGTGAATCAATTTATAATGTTTTCATCAATTTCCTGTATGTTGTTATGTACAGCCTAAGGATAACTCAATATAAAGATGTATTTGCCATTATTTCACAGCACTTTTTTTAAAATCTAACTTTATTCAGTTTACACTGAAAACCTGCTTTCACAACTCAGAAATCATTTAAAGAATATAGAAAACAAAACAAGATTATGGCTATCAAATGACAATATTACAAAAAAAAAAAAAAAGGCACCACGAAAGTATCATAAAAGTATGAAAGTTAGGATGTTGGACATTGCATGATTTCAGAAGACTTGAAATACAGCACACAACACATATGAACCATTTTTATCATTCTGGAGCCCTAATTCACATTAATAATAAATAGTATCAGCTAGTGTTAATTTCGTCAATGAAAACTAGGACAAATAAAAATAAAAATTTCATTAAAGAGCTTTTTTTCCCATGACTAAGACAAGACGTCGAGACGACAATAAGGTCAATAAACGAAAACTAAGACTATATCAACATGCAATTTCATTGACAAAATAAGACGAGACTAACATGCATTCCAATAAAATAAAAATTTACCAAAAACCTCTTTAAAGACGACAAAATGTTATTGCAAATAACATTCCCAAATCAAATCCCCAAATCAGAGATTTGCTGTTACAAGTATACATTTTGTGCCTGGTGTTTTGCTTATTTTAATCAATCTTGCAACCACACGAAAACGCTCGCTCCTCATTGCGTAAGTGCCACCGATGATGATCTGAAAACACTGACAAACAAGCTGGAGTTTAGTGATCTAAATAAAAGCGTCATTCAGCCGGTCTGTGCTCTTTCATGACATCTCGACTATATTGTTTGCGATTGTGGTTGCTGAATAAATTAAATTACTCAACCGCAGATGTTTTAATAGAGAAACATAGGCTATTGTAATTTGGAATTAATGAAATTACTATTAGGAATTTCACTGTTATAATATTTTTCGTTTGTTTGACCAGTTTTCATAATGTACAGTCGTGGCCAAAAGTTTTGAGAATGACACAAATATTAGTTTTCACAAAGTTTGCTGCTAAACTGCTTTTAGATCTTTGTTTCAGTTGTTTCTGTGATGTACTGAAATATAATTACAGGCACTTCATACGTTTCAAAGGCTTTTATCGACAGTTGCATGACATTTATGCAAAGAGTCAGTATTTGCAGTGTTGGCCCTTCTTTTTCAGGACCTCTGCAATTCGACTGGGCATGTTCTCAATCAACTTCTGGGCCAAATCCTGACTGATAGCAACCCATTCTTTCATAATCACTTCTTGGAGTTTGTCAGAATTAGTGGGGTTTTGTTTGTCCACCCGCCTCTTGAGGATCGACCACAAGTTCGCAATGGGATTAAGATCTGGGGAGTTTCCAGGCCATGGACCCAAATTTTCAACGTTTTGGTCCTCGAGCCACTTAGTTATCACTTTTGCCTTATGGCACGGTGCTCCATCGTGCTGGAAAATGCATTGTTCTTCACCAAACTGTTGTTGGATTGTTGGAAGAAGTTGCTGTTGGAGGGTGTTTTGGTACCATTCTTTATTCATGGCTGTGTTTTTGGGCAAAATTGTGAGTGAGCCCACTCCCTTGGATGAGAAGCAACCCCACACATGAATGGTCTCAGGATGCTTTACTGTTGGCATGACACAGGACTGATGGTAGCGCTCACCTTTTCTTCTCCGGACAAGCCTTTTTCCAGATGCCCCAAACAATCGAAAAGAGGCTTCATCTGAGAATATGACTTTGCCCCAGTCCTCAGCAGTCCATTCGCCATACTTTTTGCAGAAGATCCTGTCCCTGATGTTTTTTTTTTGGAGAGAAGTGGCTTCTTTGCTGCCCTTCTTGACACCAGGCCATCTTCCAAAAGTCTTGGCCTCACTGTGCGTGCAGATGCGCTCACACCTGCCTGCTGCCATTCCTGAGCAAGCTCTGCACTGGTGGCACTCTGATCCCGCAGCTGAATCCTCTTTAGGAGACGATCCTGGCGCTTGCTGGACTTTCTTGGACGCCCTGAAGCCTTCTTAACAAGAACTGAACCTCTTTCCTTGAAGTTCTTGATGATCCCATAAATTGTTGATTTAGGTGCAATCTTAGTAGCCACAATATCCTTGCCTGTGAAGCCATTTTTATGCAACGCAATGATGGCTGCACGCGTTTCTTTGCAGGTCACCATGGTTAACAATGGAAGAACAATGATTTCAAGTATCACCCTCCTTTTATAGGGATGTAACGGTATCAAAACTTCACGGTGCGGTAATACCTCGGTATGAATGGCACGGTACGATATTTATTGAATCATTTACAGGAAAAACAAAACTAATGAAGAGACTCGAAAAAAGTGCCAGAAGTGTTTATTAAACAGTTTACATGAACACTGAACATATCAATGGCATACAAATTAGCCATCTATCTGTAAACTTTGAAACAGGAACTTCAATTTTTCAATTTTAATAACAAAAAAACGAATAAACCATGTAAAAAAAAATAAAGTTTCAATTTAGTATTCTTGAAAACTCAGAAAAAATAAAAATAGCAGCCTACTTATTGCAGCTGGCCCATGTGCTGAATAAGTATTTGAGAACACTCACCTCATTCACTCACACACTCACTTATTCAGACAGAGACAGGTTTCAGACAGAGAAACTGAAATGCTTCCACACATCCGATTTAAAACCAGCTTTTACGCCTGCTTCACACATACTCCGTATACAGTGCGTATGCAGTTCGTGTGTGTTACGTATGCGGTGCAGAAGCAGCACTTTTCCTAGTTTTAAACTTAGCCAAAAAGCCACGTGTTGATTGTAAAACACAGTAGACTTCATTTATATGCATTTATGGTGTAATCACTACATTTCCGTGTCAATACATTTTACAGCTAACAATGCGCTGTCACTTTAATTCCGCGCTGCAGCACAGCAAAAAATAGACTCGGTATGGAAACGATCGCTGCACTGCTGCAAATGCACCGCTTCTGGGACGTACTGCCGGACAGCAAACGCGTGCAGTGTGAAACGCTCTAATCCGTTAACATGGGTGGGGGAAAAATATGCAACCCATACGCACTGCAGACGGAGTATGTGTGAAACAGGCGTTAGTTTCGACCATTTCCATCTCTTTTCCTTCGCTGCTGCTAGCAGCACCTTTCATTTACGCATTATTGGATCTGTAGCGAAAACAGACCGCAAAGGATGATGGCCACGCCTGGGCTGATGGGAATTGTAGTTCCCGCAACCTCCCGTTCGCTCCATTCGCCTGAGCAAACTTTTCTCAGAAGACCTATCGTTTTATCGAGTCATGCGACCACGGTAGTATCGAAAAAATTTGCTATTGCGGTACGACGGTATTTACAATACTGTTACATCCCTATCCTTTTAACATGTCAAGTCTGCCATTCTAACCCAATCAACCTGACATAATGATCTCCAGCCTTGTGCTCGTCAACATTCTCACCTGAGTTAACAAGGCGATTACTGAAATGATCTCAGCAGGTCCTTTAAGGACAGCAATGAAATGCAGTGGAAAGTTTTTTTGGGATTAAGTTAATTTTCATGGCAAAGAAGGACTATGCAATTCATCTGATCACTCTTCATAACATTCTGAAGTACATGCAAATTGCTATTATAAAAACTTTAGCAGCAACTTTTCCAATTTCCAATATCTATGTAATTCTCAGAACTTTTGGCCACGACTGTAGACAGAGAGAGTGCATAAATCTTTGGTATTATTTGATATTGTAAAAAGCCTACAGTATAATAAATCAGTACACAAGATGAGGTAAAATATTTGTATTTATCTGAAGGACAAAAGTCATGTAAACTAAAAGGGATAGTTCACCCAAAAATGAAAATTTGAGGTTTATCTGCTTACCCCCAGGGCAGCCAAGATGTAGGTGACTTTGTTTCTTCAGTAGAACACAAACCAAGATTAACTCAAACCGTTGCAGACTGCCAGTCATATAATGGCAGTCAATGGGCACCAAATCTTAAGAGTAAAAAAAAACATACACAGACAAAACCAAATTAAACCCTGCAGCTTGTGACGATACATTGAGGTCTTAAGACACATAACGATCGGTCTGTGCAAGAAACTGAACAGTATTTATAACATTATTTACCTTTGATCCACCACAACATTCAGCTGTATGGAGCGCGTTCACAACAGCCTGCACGTAACGCGTCAACATGCTCTGGCAATGTAGTCAGTGAAAAGTCAACACTCCCAAATTAGTTCGAACAAGGAAACGTAATCTTTTAGTTTTTAATCAGTTGCCAGAATCAGGATAAGCACAAGTAATTACCATTTTGAGAGGCCAATATGCACTATGTAAACAGTAGAACGCTGCGGTGAATCAGAGGTGAATAATTCCATTTTTTGCACAGACCGATCAATTTGTGTCTTAAGAACTCAATGCATCATCACAAGCTGC
Organism: Garra rufa; assembly: GCF_049309525.1. Lineage (NCBI taxonomy): Eukaryota > Metazoa > Chordata > Actinopteri > Cypriniformes > Cyprinidae > Garra > Garra rufa. The sequence goes on from NC_133385.1 coordinate 15,451,480, forward strand.
AGGGTTTAATTTGGTTTTGTCTGTGCATATTTTTTTTTTTTAATCTTAAAGATTTGGTGCCCATTGACTGCCATTATATGACTGACATAATGCAACAGTTTAAGTTTAAAATCTTCGTTTGTGTTCTACTGAAGAACTTTCAATTTTCATTTTTGGGTGAACTGTCCCTTTAAGATGGCTTGAGGGTGAGTAAATCATGGGGTAATTTTAATTTTTGGGTGAACTATCCCTTTAATATAGTTAGATTTTACATTGTTTTAAAGCAGTAGTTCACTCAAAGAATTAAAGAAAAGAAGTTGGCCATTTACTCACCTTCATGTTGTTTCAAACCTGAATGAGTTCTGTCAAATACAAAAACAGGTTAATTTTTTACACTTTTGTACCCTATTTACTCTTAAAGGATGCATACCTTTTTGAAAGGGTACCACACCCAGTGACAGCTTTTGCACCTTTTTTTCCTGAGAGTGGTTGAACAATTTGAAAAAATAAATATGTATTAACATTCTGATTTACTTTAGTACATCATAGTGCTTTTATACAGCAACAACAGTGTTTTGTAAGGTACAGTGAGCTACACATTTAATTAAGTCTATTATGCAAAGAGTAACTGCAGAATTAAATTAGGTGAATTATTGAACTAAACACGCTCATTAGACTCATTGTCTCCTCTGAATGATGATGTGCACATCTCACTCGGGTGAAAATCAGTGTAGGTCCTCTCTATTGAATTACACGATAACACGCGATGCTACACCAGAGCAGGCCCTTTCCGTTTCATATTACACTGCTGTCTAACAGGTGGCCGGCCGCCCATAGTCGAGGTTGCGCTGAAATGAGTGTGATCTTGTAAGGTCAGGTGTGTGTCGACTGACTCACTTTATTCTAACCCAAAAACACAAAGATTGAAATGTAGTCTGGTCTGCCGAAGGAACGCCAGAAGGGAGAGGCTGAATTCTTCTAATGAATACATACATTTGTTGCAGATTGTTACCCATTTTTTCCAGATTACATTGGGCACCTTGTTGCCAAGACAACAGCAATTAGCAAGAACTGGGTTACCAGGCAGACAGTGGCTACAACAAAGTACACATCGTAACCATAGTAACCAGGGTCAGGCCAGCAGCGCGGGCTTGTCTTCGCATCGCAGCATGTGGTAGGAAATGTATGCGTTTTGGCCTTATATTCTCATAAACATCGATAACACGACATATATGCTGCAAACATCAACATATGGTCTGTGACCTCCTCTCGTAATTAACCTCAGGTTAATGTTTTACCAAAACAACTGACAGACACGTGAATTTCTGTTGCTATTTGTACAGCCCACTCACCGTTAATTCAAACATTGACCTTATTTGAAACCTTTAACCTAGTTTACAGCTAACAGATAAGCAACATTCTTTATTTACAGATACAGATGGCCATTACTAAACATGCAAGGACCTCTTATTATAACTGACATATTAATGATAATCTGATGTATCTGTTTTTAAGTCATATATCCATAATTTTGGCACCATTACTGGGGAAAATGTTTTTTTTTATGTTTAAAAACTACATAGAAGCTTATTCTGGTGATGGAATGAATAAACAATTACATTTAATACATAAGGTCAATGTAGTTTATCATCTCATAATTCTGACTCTTTTTTCACAATCTCAGTTGTGAGGTAAACTCACAATTCTGATAAGTCTAAATTGTAAGAGACAAACGCACAATTTTGAGAAGAAACATCTCAATTGTGAGAGACAAACTCATTTCTGAGAAGTGTGAATTGTGAGATGCAAACTCACAATTCTGTGAAGAAAAGTGTTATTGAGAGATACAAACAATTCTGAGAAGGAAAGGCTAAATTGTGAGATACAAACTCAATTCCGTGAAGAAAAGTCTGAATTGTGAGATACAAACACACAATTTTGAGAATAAACATCTAAATTGAGAGATACAAACAATTCTGAGAAGAAAAGTCTAAATTGAGAGATACAAACAATTCTAAGAAAAGTCTAAATTGAGAGATACAAACTCAATTGTGAGAAGAACCGTGAATTGTGAGATACAAACACAATTCTGAGAAGAAAAGTATAAATTGAGAGATACAAACACAATTCTGAGAAGAACCGTGAATTGTGAGATACAAACTCACAATTCTGAGAAGAAAGGTCTAAATTGAGAGATACAAACTCAATTGTGAGAAGAAAATGAAATTGTGAGACAAATAATTGTGAGAAGTAAATTCTGAATTGTGAGATACAAACTTACAATTTGCAGAGTAAAAATCTAAATAGTGATATAGAAACTGACAATTCTGAGAAGTTGTCGGAATTGTAATATCCAAACGCACAATTTTGCGAAGTCTGAATTGTGAAATAAACTCACAATTCTGAGAAGTCTAGATTGTGAGATACAAATGCACAGTTTTGAGAAGAAACATTTGAATTGTGAGGTGCAAATTCAGTTCTGAGAAGAAACGTCTGAATTTTGAGATACAAAATCAATTGTGAGAAGAAAAGCAAATTGTGATATACAAACAATTTGTACAAGAAAAATCTAAATTGTGATATACAAACTCACAATTATGAGAAGAAAAGTCTAAATTGTGAGATACAAACGCACAATTCGGAGAAGAAACGTCTAAATTGTGAGATCAAAGGCACAATTTTGAGAAGAAATGTCTTAATTGTGAGCTACAAACTCAATTGTGAGAAGAAATGTCTTAATTGTGAGATATAATCTCAATTCTGAAAAGTCTGAATTGTGAGATAAACTCACAATTCTGAGAAGTCATCTAAATCGTGAGATGCAAATGCACGGTTTTGAGAGGAAACATCTGAATTGTGAGGTACAAACACAAATCTAAGAAGTAAAGTCTGAATTGTGAGATAAACTCACAATTTTGAGAAGAAGTCTAAATTGTGCGATACAAATGCACAGTTTTGAGAAGAAACATCTGAATTGTGAGATATAGACAAACTCAACTGTGATTAAAAAAGGTCAAGCTTGATACCACCAAAGAATAAATAAATAACAGGTAATTATGGCTTATTTTCTCACAATTCTGAGTGAGAAAACTCAATTACATTTCGGTAGCAGTAAACGAGTCTGAAAGTGTTATAGTTCATTAAGTGGGTTAATTCAGTCAAGTATTTGTCAGACTGATTTGCAACTCATAAACTTGTGAGTCTGTTGAACAATTCAATAAAGCCAGCTCTTAATATTCATTTGTTTCTTAATTGGATTACGCTGGTTGTACTGCACCTGTGTGGTTTACTAAAAGGGACCAGCTCCTAAGAGTCATTCATTCGTAAAATGCACTATACTGCTTGTGCTGTACGTTTTGCATGCAGCCTGCAACAACAGCTCAATAAAAAAAACATGTTTTAATGTTTATTCATAGTACAACGTATCTTTTGATAATTCTTGTGCAGTTTGAACAGCTGACTCACATTCAAAACTCACTGAACAGTATTCACAAACATTGAAAGGAATTAAAATAGTTCACCCAAAAAATTATTACTCACCCTCATGTTGTTCCAAAACCATAAGACCTTCGTTTATTTTCGTAATACAAATTAAGATATTTTTGATGAAATCTGAAAGCTTTCTGACCCTGCATAGATGGCAACTACCAAATTCAAGGTCCAGAAAGCTAGTAATCATCAGTGTGACATCAGTGGTTCAACCATAATTTTATGAAGCTACGAGAAAACTTTTTGTGCACAAAGAGAACAAAAATAAATCTTTAAAAACATCTTTGTGTTCTGAAGATAAACAAAGGTCTTTGGGTTTGGAAATGACATGAGGGTGAGTAATTAATGATACTATTTTAATTTTGGGGTGAACTATCCCTCTAATATGAAACTCACGAGTTTGCTGAGCGAGTTTTGAATGATTTACTAAAAGAACCAGTTGTTTTTGAATCACTTAACACTGGTTGCACTGTACAATTCTGATATACTAGAAAAAAAAACTAGCCGTCAATGATCATTCATTTATGAATCAATTTGCCATGTTTTCATCAATTTTAATTACCATTTTCATGGGCTGCCCCTAAGCACAACACAAAATAAAGTTGATTTTGTCATTATTTCATGGTGCACCTTTTTTTAACCCATTTTTTTATTTATTTTTCAAAACAGTAGCTAGAGTCTTTTGGTTGATTGATTTAAAAGAACCATCTCATTGAAGCGATTATCAATTTTTATATCCTAAAAGTAAATTTCATCAAATAGGTACTGAAATAAAATACATTTTTTCACAATCTTTACACAAATATAATATGACTCAAACAACAGTCTTCTTAGAGATACAGTGAGTTGCCAAGTTGGTGTTGCACTTCTTAGAGATGCTAAAGGCTCAATACCTAAAATCTGCCCAGTAAATGCACTCTAATAAACTTTCTAGGCTTTTTTTTTTTTTTTTTGGTTGTAATTAAAGATTGTTGAAGCAGATTTTACAATTAAATACTACTTCAGTCTTCCCTCTGAAGAAAACTGAAAATTCCATGTTTAATTCAATGTGTTACTTGCAGCTTCTGTGTAATTAAAAGATTAGTTCACTCCAGAATGAATATTTCCGGATAATTTACTCACCCCTGTGTCATCCAAGATGTTCATGTCTGTCTTTCTCCAGTCGAAAAGAAATGAGGGTTTTTGAAGAAAACATTCCAGGATTTCTCTCCACATAGTGGACTTCAATGGAGATCAACAGGTTGAAGGTCCAAATTGCAGTTTCAGTGGAGTGCAAGACAAGCATTTGTGGTTCAAAAGTATATGAATTCTTATTTTTGTTAGAAAATTACAGATCGTTTCACTAGATAAAACCCTTATTCAACGGCTGGGAGCCCTTTGAAGCTGCAATTTGGACCTTTAACCCATTGCCAAAAACCTCCATTTCTTTTCGACTGAAGAAAGAAAGACATGAACATCTTGGATGACATGGGGGTGAGTAAATTATCAGGCAATTTTAATTCTGGGGTGAACTAATTCTTTAACTGAAATTTACTGAGCGACAAATATTTCTACATCAAATTTTCCTCAGTGTAATATGCATGTTTTTGTATTTTTGCTAGCTTTAAAAGCAAACTGCATTATATTTATCCCTCTTTTTATACAATAGAGGTCAGTATATTTTTTCCTCAAACCACACACACACGATTCAAACCGGATCCCTCCCACTCTCATGTCCAGAGGCTTTCCCCAGGTGTCCAGAGGGCGTCAGAATGTGTTCAATTAGCTTGTGTAACCAGAGGCAGGGCGCACACTTAATCCCACAGCACCTGCTGCCTCTTCACAGGTTAACCCCAGTCAGCCATGTCACCGACCGAGGCAGGATATCACACGTTAGCCCGGCTCAGTGGCCCTGGATTTACTTGGCCGTCTGATTGGACGTGATCTCCAAGCTGGCCGACCGGCAAGCAGCTGGACACCTAATTAGGCGGCCGAATAAACCCAGATGAAGTTTTTCAGGTGACGCGCGCCCTCTCTGCATGCTAGGTTGCTGCCATTTGTGCAGACTTAATTAACACAAAATAAGTGCCTGATTACAAGTTTGAAGAGTCTATACTTACAAAAAGTGGAAAAGTGTTACAGGGCCAAACACTTGCCACCTGTGTTGCTTCGAGGGCTAAGGGCTCAGGCAAATTTGAGACACAAAGACAATCATAAAATTTATGTAAAATTGAACAAAGATACATTGTTATTTTATAAAATTACATAAAATATAGAGAATTAAGGTGGATTTTTGAATAGGCACCAAAACACTGTTATTGGCCAAGAAAAAGAAACAAAAGTTGCCAAAGTATGGGGTGAGTTTTTACAATGTAATCTGCCATTAAAAAGCCTGTTTTGGCCAACATTGTAAATCTAAAATCTAAAAAGATAAACTAGTCCGGACCTTACGATTTATGAAGAAACTACCAGTCAAATGTTTCTGGACAGTAAGATTTTTTGTTTTTTAAAGAAGTCTCTTCTGCTCACCAGGCCTGCATTTACTTGATACAAAATACAGCAAAAGCAGTACTATTATGAAATATTTTTACTATTTAAAATAACTGCTTTTGTATTTGATTATATTTTAAAATGTAATTTATTGCTGTGATCAAATCTACATTTTTTTTAGCATCATTACTCCAGTCTTCAGTGTCACATGATCCTTCAGAATTCATTTTAATATGATGATTTGCTTTTATTATTAGTATAATTTATGAATTTTAAAACAGTTGAGTACATTTGTTTTTTGTCAGGATTCTTTAATGAATAGAAAGATCCAAAGATCAGCATTTATCTGAAATTTAAAAAAAAAAAAATTGGAAAGATATTCTAGAAATACTTTTATTTAGCAAGGATTTTTAAATTGATCAAAAGTGATGATAAAGACATTTATAATGTTACAACATATTTCTATTTTAGATAAATGCTGTTTCTCTGAACTTTCTACTCATAAAAAAAAACTGAAAAAAAAAATCTACTCTGCTGTTTTTAACGTAATAATAAATATTTTTTGAGCAGCAATTTAGAATGTTAGAATGATTTCTGAAGGATCGTGTGACTGGAGTAATGATGCTAAAAAGTCTGGAATAAGTTACATTTTAAAATATATTCAAATAGAAAACAGTTATTTTAAACAGTAAACTATTTAAAAATATATTAACACAATTAACTGTTATTTTAGTGTAATTTTAGTATATAAAAGAAATGCACCTTTTTTTATATATAATTGAGTCTTGCCTGAATGTATGGCAGTATTTTGTTCACTTGTTTACCAAATCGCTATTTTAATTTATATGATGAATCTATAAAATGAATTTATTTTAAGAAATTTTACTGTAGGACTTAATAAAAAAAAGCAAAGAAAATGTGTTTTTATAGACTTTATATATTTATATTATATAAATATTTATTTTGTGCGCGCTACCATTCAGCGGAGTTAACATTTATATTGTTTCAAAGTGCAAGCATGCTAAATTTTTAATTAATATTCGGAACTAAATTTCTATCCACCATTTTATTATTATTTTTTTGGATTACCTAGACTATCAGTACATTCTGATGAAAATAAATCCTAATATTAACCCTAAACAGAAAATAAACTAGTTAACTATAAAGTAATAAGTCTTTCAAAAATCAGTCATTCATGGTCGTTTTAAACTGCAAAATATTTCAAAAAAACTCTAACCAACTCCAAATTAGACCAGAAGGGATTGTAATTGCATATTATAAAAGACTTTGTGACAAGTTAGGAGAGAATAACTCCTAGGGAGATAGACAACTGACCTATGCAATGAGCTCTGCAACTTTACATGCGGCTGAGCCAGCCAAAGCCGCTATAAAAACCCATGAAGCAAGCTGAAATGTCAAGCTACTTTAAACGTTCCTTCTAATAAGTCACAAGGTTGGAGAGAAGCAGAGATTTTCAATTGACGACACACAGATATCCCATGTTTTACAAAGCGCGCCCATGATGGATGGTTCGGGTTCAGTAACACCTTTTAAACCGGAGCGATAAAGACCGCAATGAAAGACGCACTGTCTCTTTCTAACAGCGCAGGCAGCCACAACAATGACAGCTATTAAAGCTTGTGACGAGGTCGGACTGAAAGAGCGTGGCATAACATCTCTGTCGGCACCAATTTTGTTGTGGTAAATGTTTTAGTTCTTCTCTCTCTTTATCTAATTAATTCTCTCATCCCCGGAGCAGTGCGGATCATTTGTGATGGGGACAGGTCACCGCGAGGCATAATAGAAACACAAAAGAAAGAAGAATGTGATGGAAAACGTTGAATAATGCAATCACAATTCACAACGTTTCACTTAATTTTCTCCTCAATCAAGTGTTCGGTACGTTTCACCTTTTTTCTCTCACTCTCCCCTCTCTTTTTTTCCCATGCAGCGCAAAACTGAACTGATTGCGCGGGGAAATTATAACCCCGGTAAGATTTTTTTGTTCCATACCGCGGCAGCACCATTACAGATGAATTAAATGAGAGAGAGGCCCTACGAAGCACAGTCGACACCCTCCCACTCCCGCCCACGCCGAACCCTAGGATCACACTTTTCAATCCAGTCCGCGGCTAAAAGCATTCATTCCTGCGTTCAGGGGCCCCGCGCACAACCGCGCCTGGAGCACCTACAAGAACGCGGTCATCTTGCTGGACAGGGGAAATTTCTGTCAGTAACTAGCAGGATATCAGGGATTCGTATTCATAAAGCCTTGAGAGAATGATTACACTTACAGTAGTTGCACTTAGGGGTCCACTCAAAAAAAATGGCACTCTGCGGAACTTCAAGAAAAGAAAGCTTTTAGACTGGTGGGGGGAGATTTGACATGCTCCTTTCCCACCGAGACGGGCGACTCCGAATACAAGTCGTCTGGGATTTACGCCTTCGATTTATTAGTTCTAATTGTATTTCGGCTTCATTATGAATAGGGAAAAATCTTTCCCCTCCGTATGGAAGTTCTCAAAAACGCTGGCGTTTCAAAGCTGTCGCAATCTCCCGTATTGAAAATTGTCCTTCAATCAGCGCTGAAGTGCTTGTTAAAACAGATGCATTTTCTTCAACCTCTGCTCTATCAACTGAACAATCGTATTCCCACAGGGAAGCCTCTCACTTAGTAAACTGGCTATAATGAATCAATTTCAGAATTAGTTTTTGTTGTTATTATTGTGGCATTAGTGTTGCGTGCTTCGAACCCTCCTCCGTTTTTTGGTTAATGCTGGTCGACTATGTGGGAGCTGGCTTGGTAATGGAAGCTGAACTATTTCATTAGGCTTTCGAGGGGGAAAACTGCTAAAAGGGGGCATTAGCACGTTAGCTATTTAAAAATGGCAGATGACGAACGTGAACGGAGAATATCTTAATGTTCTGTCTGCTCAAACGGTGCTGAAAAACAAAACATCTGCTTTGACAATAACCTTTTGACTTCAGCGTGAAAAGTCAGGACAATGGGTCAAACAATCCTGTAATATAAATAAACCATTTTATTTTGCACATTCAGTAAAAGAAAAGATAAAACAGTTAGTGTGTAAATGCATAAAACATCACATTTGCAATAAATAAAACTTTAATATAAAAAGGACGTATAAAAAGAAAATAAACAATGCTCCGTGAGTCTCTGAAATCGCACGTCTCTACTCACACACATGCATTATCATACGCATCCATGCCGCATGTGAAAGTTGACGACGTATTCGGCGTTGGTGCGCTGCACAGAGATGGCGAACGGTTCGAAGGGATGGAAGGTGAACGCGACCAATCTCCTGACCGCGTGGTTAATGGGTCTGCCCAGCAGGCCTGCTTGGATCTTAAATTTCAGCAACCCAGAGTCCCTCGCGTAGAATCTGCAGGAGGAAGGAAAAAAGCAGTGGCAGATTATTATGATGCCAAATCGCCAAGTGTTTTACAGCATAAGCGAACGGTTGTTTGGTACATGAGAGAATCATGGTAACATTTCTCAGGGAAATTTGAGCGCTCTCAGGAAGTGTTTTAAAGATCGCCTGTCACCGCATGAAATTACACTTCAGTAGTGTTCAAGATTTAACAAGGAAGTTGATGCAGACCTCACGCTGGGCCTCATTTTTCACTATACTGAAAAAGTGGGCGTACATTCTGGCCCCTTCTGCAAATCACTGTCTTTGTCAACAATCTTTAGACTGTGCATATGTCTATATTTAATCCTGCAAAAGAACAAGCTTTAAAAGTAAAAGTGAGTATAAATCTTTCAATAAAAATCATTAATGGCACAACTTTCTAATTCTAAAGTGGTTAATAAAAAGGACTTTTAAATTCTAAGGTACCGTATGGGATGATCGCCACAGGTCTTTGGCCGTTCCATGACAGACACCCATTTATCGTCATAGCTGAAGAGGGAGAGGTCCAGATACGGACTGCTGCTGTAGGACTGAGCACTGATGGGCAGCTGCCCGAGAAGCCTTCTGACAGCCTCTGTGTGCCCTCCGTATTTGGCATTCACAATGGTGTCTTTAAATCTGTACAAAAACAAACCAGTCTATAAATAATGTGCAGGCCAAGTGATTTTAACAAAATAACACCTATGAGTTTTTCAGTGTTGTGTTTACTCAACACAATGGCAAAAAAAGAAACCAAGTAACTACTGGTTAGGACAAAAACTTGGATTCAAATGCAAGAGGAACCCTGCATAGACAGCAACGCGTCAGCAACTGACACGTTCAAGGGCCAGAAACGTAGTAAGGACATCGTTAAAATAGTCCAAGTGACATCAGTGGTTCAACTGTAATTTTATGAAGCTACAAGAATACTTTTTGTGCACAATGAAAACAAAAATAGATATAACTGCAAGCAGCGATTACCAGGGTTCAAGCACTTAAGGCATTTAAGCACATAAGGAAAAAGACATTGTGTTAACATGGCTGTAACCACCTAAATCAATGATTTTTGGTAAATCCAGGTAATTTACCATAGAACTATGATGCTTTTTAACAGTTATAGCACCACCTATGGTCAAATTTCCATAAAATGTTGCATGCTTGTTTAGAATCATCGCATATGCTCACCTAGTTTCATGAAGTTTTGAGTTTTTGTTTAGGATTTATAGGCTTTTGGGTAAATTAGCCATGCCCCTTAAAAATGACCCTGTTGTAGCTTACCAATGTGTAAAGTTCAATATTTTTGTAATAATTATAGATCTAAATGGTCCAGAGAATTGTACAGCAGTGGCTTTGTTGATACTGAGTGAAAAACCTAGGACTAGTTTGCAAAAGTAGTCTTTTTAAATAATCTTGAATATTTAATGAACAATTTGACTGACAGCAGTGGTCCTAGAGGTAAAGTTGTTCAGAATGATGAGATCTATATGATATGATAATCTAGTGTTTGTGTGAATATATGAACAATTTGAGGTCATTCACTATTGAAAAGTGTGTTTTTGAAGCCTTTTTAACTGTTATAGCACCACCTGTTGTCCGTCCTTCATTAAACTTTGCATGGTTGTGCCGTGAGTCAAACAGGCCCACCGAGTCTTGTTCCGATTAGCCTCCGTTAACCTTGTCTGATAGGTGCTCAAATTTCACTGGTTAAAGGTGGCCATGTTTTTATGAGATAAGCAAATGTCCTTATAGACACTTGTAGCACTTTGGACCATGACCATGCACATCCATTTTAATGTTGATAGGACAAATGATTGCGTAGGTATAGCCATTTTTTTCCCTCCTATAGCACCACCAAGTGGCCAAGCTCTACAATTTTTTCTCCTGTGACCTCAGATTGAGCTCGTACATAAGTGTTCTGAGTTTGGCGAAGGTATGTCGTTTCGTTCAGGAGCTATAGGCATTTTACTAAAAGTCGCCCTGCCCCTTTCGAACGTTTTTAGCATTCCTTTGTGATGGCGAGTTCAATTTTTTTTTATAATTATTGACATTCAAAAACACTCTCCAGAAAATCTTCCTGCACTGGTTTGGTTCCGATCAGGTGAAAAACCTGGGACTTGTTCGCAAAAGTAGGTTTTTCAAGAAATCCAAAATACCCAAATATTTTTGCCATAAGACACTTAAACCTGTGACTGACGGTTTATGAGTTATGAACGATTTTGTACTTTTGATTGCTGTAGCACCCCTGTCAGGCCGACTGGGGCGAGCCTTGGTGACATTGTTGGAGGTGTAAGTACTACCATCCCTCCAAGTTTCAAGTCTCTACGACTTACAGTTTGATCGGTTTTTACGTGGAGATTGCTGATCCTTGGCTATTGCAACAATTTCAATAGGGTTTCAGCGCTATGCTCTTGAACCCTTAATGACTTTACTCAACAATTTTTTTCTCATCTCATCTTCGATGCACGTTCACAAGAGTACCACCATGTCACATGGACTATTTGAACAATGTTCTTAGTACCTTGCTGGGCCTTGAACGTGTCAGTTGCATTGCTGTCCATACAGGGTCTTAATTTGTGTTCCGAAGATGAACGAAGACTGAAGGTCTAATGGGTTTGGAACGACATGAGGATGAGAAATTAATGACAAAATTTAAATTATGGGGTGAACTATCCCTTTAAACTGATGAACCGTAACAGTAAAAATCTTTTTTTTTTGTAATATTTAAAATAAATCTGTTGAACTTGCTATTTACCAAGAACTAGGTTTCTACAAAATATTAGGCAGCACAACTGTTTTCAACATTGATTAAAAAAAGAAATGTTTCTTGAGAGGTTAATCAGCATATGTGACCCATGCTGGCAAAATGAGTAAGAATGCGCTCTGTCTAATTTTGAGCTACAGACAAAAGAAGTCAGTTTTGGTCGAATTTGGAGTTCACACAAAAATAAGTTCATTAAAGGTTGTATCAGCGATTTCTAGCCTGAAACATAAAGTGTCAAATTCAGCTGACCTTTCATCACGATCCGCTCGCTGCCTGCCCCATAAATTGTCTGTGAAAAAACCGCGTCTCTCTGGTCAGCCTAGGGTCCGAGATATGCCAAAAAAACAATCGGCACTACCAACCTTTCCACACATAAACAAACAGTGTTCCAACCAATCAGTGTCAGGGGTTTGGTGTTGTGGACTTTCGCTCTGCCTCCCTCACATCCCAGCACCAGTAGGAAAGTCCACAACACCAAACCCCTGACGCTGATTGGTTGGAACACTGTTTGTTTATGTGTGGAAAGGTTGGTAGTGCCGATTGGTTTTTTTTGGCATATCTCGGACCCTAGGCTGACCAGAGAGACACGGTTTTTTCACAGACAATTTATGGGGCAGGCAGCGAGCGGATCGTGAAGAAAGGTCAGCTGAAATTGACACTTTATGTTTTAGGCTAGAAATCGCTGATACAACCTTTAAAGGATGCCTATTTTCCACAAGTTGACATGATTTTTTAGGGCCTTAATGAGAAGACTAAAACATACTTTGGTTAAAATGTCTTAAAGGTCCCATATCGTACACATTTCTGGAGGTTTATTTTATTTGTTGATGTCCTTAAGAATATATATTTGCGGTATAAGTGCCAAAATCCATCTCAATATATTTTTACAGCTCCTTTTTTTGGAGCTCTGTCAAAAACAGGTCGATTTTGGCCCATCTAATTAATATTCATGAGCCTCTCTTCTGATTGGCCTGTTGTTTTCTGAGTGACGCACAACCAGGCCAATCACAGGTAACTACGGTCATGTATGCTGTAAGCGTAAGCGAGCTCAGAGCAATAGAGAGAGCTGATACTCAACAGGATATTTTAGAATGATCATTAATGTTTTTTCTTTTACAAACACCGAATGCAGTAGGCTACATAACTGTTGCTTTAGTAAAGCCCCTTTCACAATGCGCGCTGATTCTGGAAAATTACGGGAACTGTGTGAACCAAAGCCAGAACCTAAAGGCAGTGTTGTAGTAATGATGCACGTTATCAAGCGACTCTTCACAACGAAAAATAACGTTAAGTGCAAAGTGGAATGAAGCAGCGATCATCAGGCAGAGCCAGCTCCTCACTATCAGCGCTGAAGCACAGTTTGTTCAGGTTAGTTTCAGTTTAGTGAAACGTACGCGTCGCATTACATCTCACATCCAAATGTCACATGTCTTTATGGTTTGTGTGCAAAGCATGCACAGATTCCGGAAAACAACTGTGAATGAACCAAATTAAACAATTCCGGAACAAATCGTGGGACACATTATCCGTGTATTTACCGGAATCGCTGTGTGAAAGAGGCTGAAGTTGACGTGCCGCTGGTCTCTTATATTAACGTTGTTCTGAAGCCTGTGTAATGATCGTAGCTTGACATCTATCGACTGAACAGGGTTTTCTCCACTTGTTTTCCTGTTGTTGTTGCTCAATGGAATGGATGCGTTGTTGTCTGGGGGTTTGACAAAAGGAGGGTGGGACGTTGGTTTGTGACTGAAGGCGGTGACTTGAGTCGATCGGACGTCACATCGTTACGGAAGTCACAGCGGCTCGTGAAAATGAACAGCTACTTTAAGCAGGCTGTGTGCAGTTTACTGTGGATTGACTGTTTTGAAACTCATATGGTAGTTAGATAGCCCCTAGACCTTAGTTATCATGAAAAAAGCCAGGAAATTTTGATTTTGACGATATGGGACCTTTAATGGTAGTGTAAAAAACACTCTTTTTACCTTGTCAAAATCAGCCCTTTTTAGAGCGAGCTATTCTGTTGCATGTTCCTTTAAATGCTAATGAGCTCTGCTCGCCCCGCCCCTCTCGGCAGTGGGATGACGAGCCGTAATGTTTACTTCAGCCACATTAATGTATTTGAACATTTTATGAGAAGAGTACCTTTTTCTCTGCTCACTTCAGGATGACTGCTGCTGCTTCTCACTACAAGTAGGTGTATTGTTGCAAAGCACAGCATTCCAGCTTTGTGAACATTCATATCGAATTCTCGATGACATGAGTCCAAACCAGTGAAATATGATTTTCAAACCAATGCTGATGAAAACAAAATCACGCTAAATGACATTTGCAAAGCACGTGCATAAGACGTGCCTCTCCGAGAGCGTGCAATCTCCTTATAAAAATAATCTGATGTGTAACATTATATTGGATCCAAAACAGTCAATCCACAGTAAACTGCACACAGCCTGCTTAAAGTAGCTGTTCATTTTCACGAGGCGCTGTGACTTCCGTAACGATGTGACGTCCGATCTACTCAGTCACCGCCTTCAGTCACCAATCACGTCCCACCCTCCTTTTGTCAAACCCAGACAACATCGCGTCCATAACATTGCTAAGCAACAACAACACAGAAACTAATCTAGAAAACCCTGTTCAGTCGATAGATGTCGAAACTACATCATTGCACAGGCTTCAGAACAACGTGAATATAAGAGACCAGTGGCACGTCAACTTCAGCCTCTTTCACACAGCAATTCCGGTAAATACACGGATAATGTGTCCCATGATTTGTTCCGGAATTGTTTAATTTGGTTCATTCACAGTTGTTTTCCAGAATCTGTGCTTGCTTTACACACAACCCATAAAGACATGTGACGTTTGGATGTGAGATGTAATGCGACACGTACGTTTCACTAAACTGAAATTAACCTGAACAAACTGTGCTTCAGCGCTGATAATGAGGAGCTGGCTCTGCCCGATCGCCGCTTCGTTCCACTTTGCATGTATTTTGTCATGAAGAGTCGCATGATAACGTGCATCATCACTACAACACTGCCTTTATGGTTCTGGCTTTTGTTCACACAGCACTCGTTCCCGTAATTTTCCAGAATCAGCGCGCATTGTGAAAGGGGCTTTACTAAAGCAACAGTTATGTAGCTTACTGCATTCAGTGTTTGAAAAAGAAAAAACATTAATGATCATTCTGAAATATCCTGTTGAGTATCAGCAGGCTAGGCTCTCTCTATGGCTCTGGGTTTGGCTACAACGATACATGACCGTAGTTACCTGTGATTGGCCTGGCTGTGCGTCACTCAGAAAACAACAGGCCAATCAGAAGAGAGGCTCATGAATATTAATTAGATGGGCCAAAATCGACCTGTTTTTGACAGAGCTCCTAAAATATGAGCTGTAAAAATATATTGAGTTGGATTTTGGCACTTATAGCGCAAATATATATTCTTAAGGACATCAACAACTAAAATAAACCTCCAGAAATGTGTACAATATGGGACCTTTAACATAGATCTGTCTCAATGTTAATCAAACATTAAAAGAAAAAGACGTATTCACTCGCTGCTAACAAAGATAAAGGAAAAATGGCTATATTGTGATTAATTATATAGTAATTAATATTAAGAAAATAATTGGAGGGAAATATGCAACGTCGCTTGGTGATTTTGCTTTGGAATCTTCAGAAAACTTTAACTTGATTTTTCTCAAAATCAACTCTATCGCCTTCAAACGGCTATAACTCAAGTTATTTTTGTCTGATTCCAACAAGCCATTTATCATTTTGAAGGTATTTTAATGGAGAATGAATTAATTTTTGCTCATTCCGACTCATTTTGTCAGCATGGGTCACATATTTCTGAATGATCACGTCACTTATATAATACTGGATACTTTGTTATGAATGCTGGAGTTCTGGCTGCTAAAAATTCAGCTTCACCAAAGGAATAAATTATATTTTAAATATATTGAAACAGAAAGCAGTTATTGTAATATTATTACCGTTTTTACTGTTTTTTCAATTAAATAAATCCAGCCTTGGTGAGCATGAAAGACTTCCTTAAAGAAATAATAATAATAATAGTGCAGGAAAGACGTCTGTGTGCATCATTTTGAATGGAGGAGGTTTTTCAAAAAGTTTCAGAAGCTTTAAGTTTTGCTCCTTTTTTCCCAGCACCTGCATTTGTGAGGTCTACATAATTAGGGGTTTTAATATCAAAAGGTGTCGGCATGAGCGAGTTCCCACCCAATACGTAGAGCGGCACATTTACACTGAGTCATTGTTATAGCCTTTTGTGAGACAAAGTGAGACAGGCCTCCTCTGGCTCGACCATCAATTTGTGGCTTACGAATTAGCCTTACTTTATATTTATATCTCACCTGCGCTGAACCTGCCGGGCAAAGTTGTTGCTGGAAGCAGAGCAGGGGAACTGCACGGCCTCGCTGTGGAGCGTGGCGTTCCGGAAGAGGTCGCAGAAGTTTTCGAAAAGCTCCAGAAGTTTGTCTGAAGTATTCTCGAAAACCGCAATAACTTCGGTGGTTAACATGTTGTAAACCACGAAGAAAGAGGGCTAGAAATGAAGAGGACAATCGAGAAGGTAGTTTACACAATCCACCAACCATGACGCAACACAAATCCCACCTGTATAAAGACTCACTACAAAACAATAACAAGCATTTTATCTTACACTACCAGAGATTAAGGGATGACGCCAGCAAGGGCATATCTGATTCAATCTCTGGTTACGTGAGGTGGTGGTTTGTACCTGTGAGGGGTCGGTGACCCTCAGCGTGACCACGTCTTCACTGGTGTACTTTATGAACAGGTGATGTTCGTCTAGGAGCTGCATCTTCCACATGCGCAGCTGCCTGAGCTGATCGAAGAATTGAAAGAACCGACGTTTGGCCGTGGCGCTGCCGTCCTGCTCTGCTCTCCTCCACAGGTACACCAGCAGACGGTGCTTTAAGGAGTTGATGGTTTTCTCCTTATACAGGCGGGAGAAACCGGGCTGGCCTTCAGCCTGGGCCTCAGAGTAAACAGCAGACAGCGTCAGCAGGTCGTCCTCGTAACAAAAACGACCAATGGTGCGTACGTCAAGAAAGGTTCCTTCTGGTGTCACCTGGTCAGGAGGAACAATCGAAAATAAATTTAGTTCAATATTTTAGTAAGTTTAATATTATGGTAGGCAGCAATACATTTTTATTTGTACAAACAGAGAAAATAATAGAAATAATAGAAGAAATAGAGAAAAACTAGAGAAATAATAGAAAATGATGGAAAGACTAGGAAAAAGGGATTGGGACAGTCAGACCAGATTAACTAGATTAAAAGCCACATAAGTAACATATACATATATATATATATATATATATATATATAAATTAAGTTTTATATATTTTATATTTATATTTTATATAGTAAATATTACATATTCTGTATCTGTTTGCCCAAAAAAAGTAAAGAAATTTTAATTTAAACCTCTGACACCTGAATTTATTTTCAGCATTGCTATTAAGGTTTGTCAAAAAAATAGAACTTTAAAATATATTTTGCATATTTATGATATTATATATTTAAGATATATTTTAGATATTTAATATTTTAAAAAATATATATATTTCTCTTTTTCTAACAATTTGCTTCTTACATTTGTGCATAATGATTTAAGAATATGTCTAATATTTGAGCATATACTTGACATATTTAAATATTATTTTCAGCAATGTCATTTGTTTATCCAAAAAGTAGAGGAATTTGAATAAATTATGGGTACAAAAGCAACATTTTTTACAAAACAATCTAACAAAAGATAAACATTTGTTAATAGCTTTATTTAAAATATATTTTGCATATTTATTATAGATATATTTATATATATTAGATATATTTTATATATTTAAAATTTTAAAAAGTAAATAGATTTCTCTCTTTTAAACATTTTTGCTTCTTATATTTGTGCATAATGATTTAAGAAAATGTCTAATATTTAAGAACACGCCTGACATGCTTAATATCATTTTCAGCATTGCTATTTTTGTTTGTCCAAAAAGTAGAAAAATTTGAATAAATTATGGGTACAAAAGCAACATGTTTTACAAAACAAATTCACAAAAGATCAACATTTGTCAATAACTTTATTTAAAATATATTTTGTATATTTATGAAGGAGATATTTATATATTTTAGAGATATTGAATATTTTTAAAATAACATTTTTCCTTTTTCCTTCTTTTATTTGTGCATAATGATTTAAGAATGTCTAATATTTGAGCATATTGAGATATATTTATATATTACATATACTTCATATATTTAATATTTTAAAAAGGAAACAGATTTCTCTATTTTTAACATTTTTGCTTTTTATATTTGTGCATAATGATTTAAGAAAATGTCTAATATTTAAGAACATTTGAGCATATACTTGACATATGTAAATATTATTTTCAGCAATGTCATTTATGTTTATCCAAAAAGTAGAAGAATTTGAATAAATTATGGGTACAAACGCAACATGTTTTACAAAAAAACTTACAAAAGATGTCAATAATTTTATTTAAAATACATTTTGTATATTTATGATAGCTATATTTACATATTTTATATATTTCATGTTTTATAAACAAAATATATTGCTTTTTTTGTGCAAAAAGTAGAAAAATGACAAAAGTAAATTTGCTTTGATAAAAATGATATCAATCACATTAAGAATATATTTTACATTTAAATTTCATTTATTTTTTGGCATTTTTCCTATTTATAATTTTCCAAAAAGATAAATTACAAGAAATTGGGGGTATAAACTGGGTGATGGGACTTGAAAATGGCACAAGCTTGTGTCACCAACCTGAACAACAATGTCTGACTGATTTAGATTGAATAACAACTGTTAATATTTTAACAATTTATGTTGTGCCTTTCAGATTTAAGAAAACAATACAGATTTTTGCTACCTTTTTTAACTATTTTGTCAATAATTTTGAACAAAACAGAAACTAAATTCTTTTTCTGTCATCCCTGTTTGGCCATTTATTAATGTGAATTTGTATGAACTGTAAATAACTGACAGGAATAAATAGAAATGGAAACCGTTCCGGGTAAATTGTGTTGTACGGTGAAGTCTTACACACTTACCTGAAAGACATGTATAGTCTGCTGCTGCACAGAAAGCACAGCCAGTATATTTCTGTACAGATAGAGTCCCTGATTGTGTGACAAAATGATTTTGTCACACTTAAAGGTGCGTGTATCACACAGCCGGCCTGTGTGCAGGTCTATGATGTGCAGTGAGTAGTCCTCCAGAGGAGAGCGTGGATTCGGTGTAACAGATTCGTTGTTTCTATACACCTCGAAAAAGTGTGGATGAGGTTCTTCGGGCAAGTACGCAGCCGAGCCGACGATCACATAACGGCAGTCGTCAGTGAAAAGACTGCACTCCCTATTTAAGTGCTCACCATTGGAGGCCACATTGGTAACGTGGAGAAGGGAAAAGAACCGTTCAAAGAGTCTGCCTCTGATGTTCAGAGAGCGCTGGTCATTTCCATTGGCCAGCGTTTCTCCCTCCTGACCCTGGAGAAGATCTTCAGCAGCTTGGCATCCTTGGTACTCATAGATTTCCAAGGAAGTCTGATCAGAAGAGAATGCAATAAAGCATCGTCCATCAGGGGAGAACTTACGCAGGAAGCAGGGTGGCTTTTCTACATTCACCACTGTGAAGTTAGGGAACAGGTTCTGGTGGAAGCAACGCACACGGTACCAATGAGCCCCGACCGGACCGGAGCAGATCCGACGCCTTTCTAAACGGTGAACAACGTTCTGGTTTTGGATGCGTCTTGGCTTCAGCGTTGGGAAATCGTCCTCTGATGTAGTGTTGTGGTGAGCAGCCATTATAACAGCTTTACCACTGCAAATGAGAAATAAAAGAATGAAGTTAACGAATGCAAAGCAAATAAAGCAGATCTTCTTACAAAATATTGAATTACACTTTAAATAAGACAAAAAAATAAACACATATACAGGCAGGCAGCCATGATAATAGCTTTACCACTGCAAATGAGAAATTAATTAATCATGTTAACAAATACAAAGCAAACGGATCAGATCTGCCTTAAAATATACATATATTATATAATACAAATAAATAACAGACCACTGCAAATGAGGAAATAAAACATAATTAGAAGAGATCATACTAATCAAGTTAATAAATGCAATGCATATAGAGCAGATCTTTCTACCAAATGATTTTATATAATACTTTATACAACACCAAATGCTAATCAGATTTAGCAGTGTCCCTACAAAACTGATTTATATAATACTTTATATAGATAGATACATAGAGGCAAAAATAGACAGATATTCCTGCTTTAAACTCTTTTATTGTTCTTTCGACTGTTTTACACTTAAAGCTTAATAATAAGCTCGTTTAAAACTCATTCAAATCAAAACATCAGTAAAACACAACCAGTTGAATAATTATATATATATATAACTTACCTGTATTTCCATTTCAATACTTCTCATGTTAATATTTACACAGCTTTAGCTCTCTGTGAGCACAAGCATGGCCAAGAGACAACCTACAGCCGAATAAAATAAAACATACAAGCTATAACATTTGAAAAGGAGCTACAATGCGGTATAAAAGTTTATTTGGCAGTGTGAATAAGTTCAGAGCTCTGTTCGCTGTCTGAACGCCGGAAGTAACTAGCGTTCGGCGAGCTCTGCGTATAAACAGTGGACGCGAGACGCAGAGAGTGTCAGAGCGCCCCCTTCAGCAGCGGCGAAACAGCGCAACTACACCTCTGTGGTGGTGATAAGAATGAGCGATTTGAATTGAGATGTTTTGTCAAATTAACTCGGTGAAATCAGTAGTTCCCGGTGAATATGTGAGCTCTGAGCATCCACACTGCGAGTTTCTGAGGATATACTGTCAGTGACATGAGATAAATGATTTAGGAAGAATTTGCTGCTTAAAAACAGTTTAAATCAATCTAAATTGCTGGTCTTCCAATGTGGCCAGGCTGGTCTCTTAGAGTTGGTCAGGCTAGGGGCTAACATGCTGACTAGTTTAACCAGCTAGTTTAAATCCACTTTAGGCTTTTTTAAAGTCCCCATGAAATCAAAATGGAAGTTTGGCTTTTAGTATGAATGCGTTAGCCCTAAAGTTATCTATAAGCTGGTGCGTTCCAAAACAATGAAAAAAAAATGTTTTAACAAGAGCATTTAAACAGTCTTCCGCATTAACTTCCGCCAATATGGTTTAACGATTTTGATGACATCACCCTGCCCTTCAGCTTCTCATCAAACTTTCTGTCCAAGCAAATGCTCTCTAGAATCCAAAGCGAAGTTTTGCACTGTGTCTGCAGTGCGCATGGTCTGATCTGGTCCAAAGACACGATAGCATGAAGCGGACCATATGTGAATCGGCACACACCACAAAATGTATCAGACCTATTTGAATCCTACACAAAATGCTGTTTTATAATGATACGGATGATATTTTGGCTGTCATACACTGTCAAATGCAGCTTTACACTCTTAAAAATAAAGGCTCTTCATTGGCATTAATGGTTCTAAGATGAATCTTTAACCTCTGTGGAAGCTTTACACTGCACAAAATTCTTTATAGTCAGAAAAAAAGATTCTTTGTTTTCAAAGAACTGTTTAGTGAAAGGTTTAGGAACCCAAAATGGTTTATCTATGCCATCACTGCAAAAACACCCTTTTGGAACCTATATATTTAATAGTGTAGTGTGAAGAACATTTTTAATATCTAAAGAACATTTTTTTCCCACTATAAAGAATCTTTTGTGGAATGGAAAAGGTTCTTTATTGGTATTGATGGTTTCAAAAAGAACCTTTCTACTGCACAAAAGGTTCTTCATAGTGAAAAAAAATATTATTTGCTCTTCAAAGAACTGTTCACTGAAAGGTTCTCCGAGGAACCCGAAATGTTTCGTCTATGACATCAATGCAAATACACCCTTTTCGAACCTTTAGATTTAAGAGTGTAGTGTGAAGAACATTTTTAATATCTAAAGAACTTTTTTTCCACTATAAAAAATGTTTTGTGGAATGGAAAAGGTCCTTTATTGGCATTGATGGTTCCAAGAAGAACCTTTAACATCCATGGATGCTTTCCACTGCACAAAAGGTTATTTATAGTGAAAACGGTTATTTGTTCTTCTACGAACTGTTCACTGAAAGGTTCTTTGAAGAACCCAAAATGGTTCGTCTATGACATCACTGCAAATACACCCTTTTCGAACATTTAGATTTAAGAGTGTAGTGTGAAGAACATTTTTAATATCGAAAGAACTTTTTTCCACTATAAAGAATCTTTTGTGGAATGGAAAAAGGTTCTTTATTGGTATTGATGGTTCCAAGAAGAACCTTTAACATCCATTGAAGCTTTCCACTGCACAAACGGTTTGTTACAGTGAAAAAAAGTTTTTTTGTTCTTCTAAAAAACTGTTTAGTGAAAGGTTCTCTAAGGAACCCAAATGGTTTGTCTGTGACATCACTGCAAAAACACCCTTTTGGAACATGTAGAACTTTTTGGAAATTTTTTCCACTATAAAGAATCTTTTGTGGAATGGAAAAGGTTCTTTATTGGCATTGATGGTTCCAAGAAGAACCTTTAACATCCACTGGAGCTTTCCACTGCACAAAAGGTTATTTATAGTTAAAGCCGTTATTCGTCTTCTAAGAACTGTTCATTGAAAGGTTTTTTGAGGAACCCAAAATGGTTCTTCTGTGACATCACTGCAAAAACACTCTTTTGGAACCTTTAGATTTAAGAGTGTAGTGTGAAGAACACTTTTAATATCTAAAGAACTTTTTTCCACTATAAAGAATCTTTTGTGAAATAAGAAAGGTTCTTTATTGGCATTGATGGTTCCAAGAAGAAACTTTAACATCCATGGAAGCTTTCCACTGCACAAAACTTTCTTTATAGTGAAAAACGGTTATTTGTTCTTCAGAGAACTGTTCATTGAAAAGCTCACAGAAGAACATAGAAGAACATAAATGGTTCTTCAAACTGCCATTTGGAACCTTTAGTTTTAAGAGTGTACCGAGCTCAACAGCTCAAGCTGTGATAGAAACAAAACTCTATTGGCTATTTAAAAAAGGGGGCGTGACTGCTTGATATGCCCAGAACTGTCTTCCTGTTTCAGATTAAATTACGCCAACACAAAAAATAACGCTGTGTGTTTCAAAGCACTTCAGTGGACCTTTGAGATGGTTTTCAGAATAAACATGGCATAGAAAATAATCAAAATTTAGCCTACTTGTTCAGGGATGGTTTGGTGAGAGTACTACAACACTGTTGGAAAAACACTCCAAGCTGGTTTGCTGGTCTAAAGTGGTCCAGGGCTAGATTTAAAGATGTTTTAAGCACTGACCAGGGATAATTTGGTGAAAGCACTACAACACTGTTGAAAAACACTCTAAGCTGGTTTGCTGGTCAAAAGTGGCACAGGGCTAGATTTAAAGAGATTTTAGGCACTGTCCACATGGTCTCACCTCACATGGTCCATGTCTTTTACTGTATGTTAGGAAAACGTTAAAGAGATGGTTCACCCAATAATGAAAATTCTGTCATTAATTACTCACCCTCATGTTGTTCAAAACCCGTAAGACTTTCGTTCATCTTTGGAACACAAATTAAGATATTTTTGATTAAAATTCGAGAGCTTTCTGACCCTCCATAGACAGCAATTAAGGGTCCTACCATGTTCAAGGCTCATTGACAAAATAGCTTTGAGAATACTTTTTACAAAAAACTAATTCTTCTTCAATTCTTCTCCCCCAAGTTACTGACTACCACCATTATTGAAAGTACCTTGACTTTTCTCTGTGCGTAAACAAGTGCAGCACATGTGTTGTGGTACTCTCGATAATGGCGATAGATTATTACAATACAATACAATATTTAAAAACAGATTCTTAATGTCTGATGTGTTATCGATCCTATGGTTTTAGTTGTTTTATGATGAGTTGAGTTTGTTTAAGCAGCAACACATTATATTACTCACAGATTGTGTAAAATTAACTTATGAGCAATGAATTGACGCACTGAAACATCTGTGACCTTTTATTTCCCTATTGCAAACTGAATAAAGAAAACCATCTTTATTTTTTTTGTTATACTCACCTAGTTCTAAGGCAAACATCAGTTTGGTTAGGATAAGAGACCCTTTTTTCCCCTTCCAGCAGGGTTATTTGAATATACCACAAAAAAAAAAAAAAAATCTAAATTTACCTTTCAGGTAGAAGAAATTTCTTGGTCAGGGTTCGGCTGGCGAGAGGTCTAACAAAAGGGAAATTTAGCACTGATAATTAGGGACAAAGCACTTCCCATTTACGCACCCATTAGCAGAGTACACCGAAAAGGCAAAGCAGTGACAGATGAGGTCATCTCACTCTTTTGTCTTGCCTTTCTGCCATAGAAAAAAACGACGAATGCTCAAAATGCCTTTTCACTTCCTCGTTTTATGGAGCATTTGGACTTTGTAAATACACTTTTCATTCCATATTCAATAGGCAGCATGCCTGTCTTGCAGAAAATGTTTAAAATTATGATATTAACAAACCTTTTTTAAATGTCAATTGACAGGGTAGTTCCACGATGATTAGGACAGAGGTCAATAAATCTTTACAGAACACCACTAATGGACGTGTCTTTCTGGTACAGTTTGAAATTATTATGGCGAGGGGGGGTTTTGCGTTTGTTTTTTGAAGCTCTCATTAGCTTTAGCTTATGTTTTTAAATTGTATATTTTTTACAGTTTAGCTATAACCTGTAAGATACAAATGAATTAGTTTCTTTCATTGCTATAATTGATTAAAATCCTTGGCATACATACAGGCTAATTCATACATACATTCATCTGTCTGAATACGATTTTAAGCTTAATGTTATATGCAGCAGAGCTCCAAAAAGGGAACATGAGATAAAGCCTAATTTGCCCAAATTCATTTAGTGTTCTTTCTCCAAAATGGATTTACGAGGGCTGAAAAATTGAAAAAGAAAAATGAATAAGAACCGAGCACAGAAGGAAACCTGTGTGCTTGGCCTTGAGAGTATGATAATGGATTTGTACCCAATTATCCTCGACCCAAGTATGTAGAGACCCAGTTGGTAGATTATATAAGTTGTAATCTTCAGTAATGGCAGGTTGTGAGCATGATAGGTATTCCAGTGGAAAAACATGGAAAAAGAACATTAGAGCCCTCCAAATGCTTACGTGCCAGCGTTTTGAGTGCACTCTCTACCCATCGGCCAAAGCGCCTCGCTTAGGGACCAAAAACATGGCAGCTATAACATTATGGTATGGGCTTTGCATTTGAGATTTTTCCAAATAATGGCCTTTCACTCAGCTCTTCGTCAAGGGTCATCATCTTCCCTTTTAGGTTTTGTTTTTGGTTTTGTGTCCCCCCTCCTCGCTCTCCAGCAAAATGCACGAGGACCCAGCAAGATTCATTTCCTCTGCATCCAGAGCCTGAGTGGAAGATGGAGGGTCCTTAAGGCTGGTTTTTAGAATCATACAAGGGTCTAATGCTGAAGAAGCAAAACAAAAAGCACTGGAATATCACAAATTCTCCAGTAATGAAACTTTCACTGCCAATTCCAGTCTCAAAAATGGCCGGCCAGTCGAAACTCCAAGTACACTCCAAGCACTGGCATATAGCCTTAATTACGAACCTATTGCCTGCTAGCCGTAATTGGAAAAAGCAGATTTAAAAGGTTGCTTTTTGCGCAGAAGAAGCGAAGATGCTGTTTTTTTTAACATTTCTGGAAATCTATGTTGCATAGAGGCTGTGTTTGACATTTAAAAAGAAGCTTTTACCTTCTCAGCAACATAATAGAATGTTGCTGTAATTGTAGCTTCCTTCAAACTTTAGGGGGAAATTTTTTCCACAATTTGTTTTTTCATGTCACATTTCCTTCTGTTATGTCAATTGATCACATATTGTGAGTTATACTCATGCATATTCTGCTCCTCTTCAAGCAAGATTCAGCTAGCTTCAAATGTTGCTCGTTCACTGAAAAGAAATAGAAAAAATAGAAACGGCAGCAATTATTTTGCAGAAAAATCAAAGAGCACAGATCAAAAAGCCTATCAGGGAGCTAACAATGTTTAAAAAAAACTGTTTTTTTAATTGTTTAACACATTAATCATGTATACGTACAATCTGAGATCAACAGGTTGCATTTTCCTGTTTTATATTATCATGCTTCATATCATAAAGCACTCAAATTTAAAGTCATATTCAAAGAAAAAGGCCTTTATGGATCAAACAGAACTATGTAGATCTGCCTGCTGCCTGCTTGGTCAGAGTGTGTAAATATATTCTCCTAACACTAAACCCTCACAGATAGAAATAAAGCCGTGTGCTCCCTTATTGGCTGAGCGGGATACATGGCTGCGTTCTATTGGCCGCCCTGATCAGCTGACAGGATGCTGTTGCTTAGAAACATTGTTTCCTACCAAAGCCAGCCCTTCTCTGCAGCCTTGCCAGTCCAATCAATGTGGCCACAGACTGGCAGCTTATATCTCATGCTGTATTTCAAATAACGTGTTGCTTCTTGCAAATTCATATTTTTTATAATCAATTCAAGATCTTTATTTAAATGTGACTGGTGATGTTTAACAGATAACTGATGAGGTTAATACACACTACAATAAAAACATACATTTTGTGAGTGAATGAGTGTCAGTGGTGGTCAGAAATTGAGTTGTTTACATGCGATGCGGACTACAGATGCCATACAACACATTTCAACCTCGTCTTTAAGTATCAGGCAAATTCTAATTCTGGTTTCCGTGGAAACCTCTCAGAGCCAAACAATGGATGAAGGGTAAAGGACAAGTGCAGGATGCCGATCTTTCTTTTGTGGATGCGTGTGTGAGCGTACATGTAAGAAGGCTTGTGTGCGATATGCGCGCGTTTGTGTGTGCGTGCATGTGTTATGGGGGAGGGAAACAATTCTGGACAGGCATAGTTGGGTTCATAATGAGTGCGTACAGCGTGTCATGGGACTACGTGTAAAGAGTGCTCGCATCTCCTTGTACATCAGTCCTCGGTGAGAGCCGGAGACTGCGGGGCATGCAAATCAGGAGCGATTTCAACACCCTCTGCTTCATCTCGACCACGTATTTCACCGGATTTTAAGTTTGTTTACTCCTTGTCATATTTCCCTTTAAGCAAATATACTCATGTGCACCTTTCTTATGCATTCAGTCTTTTTAAAACGACTGTGAATGACTGTAGGCAACAAGACCCACTGGTGATTCTTTTTTATGGTAGACTGTTTAAAATAAAAGGTTTGTAATTGGCATCAATGGTTCCATGAACAAGCTTTAATGTCCAGGACACCTAAAAGTTCTTTATAGCGGAAAATGTTCTTTGTTTAAGAACATCTCAGTGAAAGATTATTTGGGGAACCCAAAATTATTTTTTATTGGTATCGTTGGTAAAACCCACTTTTGGAACCTTTATTTTTAAGAGTGTCGGTTGATATACTGCATTGTCAAATAAAGGAAAGTCCTTGGTGGCCAAAGTTCTATAAAGAATCTTTAACCGCATGAAACCTTTCCATTCCACAAGGTCCATTCCAGGTCTTTATAATGGAAAAAGCTTCTTTAGATTAAAAAAAATTTACTCTAAGAAAATTGTTCTTTTAAGAACCCAAAATAGTTATTTTACCCTCTCAAAATAATGTTTTCTAAAGGGTTTTCAGAGCGATGGATCTATGGTTCCATGAACAACCTTTAACATCCATAGAACCTTTCCATTCCACTAAAGGTTCTTTATAGTGGAAAAATGTTAAAAACCTGCTTTTTTCAAGAATTTTTCACTGAAAGATTCTTTGTGGAACCCAAAGGTATTGGTATCATTGTTAAAAACCACCTTTGGAACATTTATTTTTAAGAGTGTTGGTTGACATACTGCATTGTTGCATATTGAAAGATCTTGAATTTGATCGCCCAAGGTTTGATTGTTCTATGAAGAATCTTTAATGTCCATGGAACCGTTCTATTCCACAAGGTTCATTCCAGGTCTTTATATAATATTATTTTAAGAACTTTTCACTAAAAGATTCTTTGGGGAACCCAAATTATTAACCCTCATATTAATATCCTAGCTGGCATATTTTGTACTTTCACTCCCATATGGACCCCATTGAAAACAAGATGGCCTATCTCAAGGGGCTGTCCTTAATGAAGTAGAAATTGCAACGTTACAACTCAGTGTGGTCTTAACGAGGGTAACACGGTTCAGCTTTTATCAATGTCTGTGATTACTTTCTTCTCCGGTGTAATAGCGTTGTGGCGTCGAGTTGGTGAAGTAATTGCATCTCTAAGGAGATCCACCACAAACATGATTCCTGCACGATCCAATCTGTAGAGTCTCAATAATTCCCTGTCATCCAGTGTTTGCAGGACATCTCTCCTGCCTCCTCTGTTGGCCATTTTGTGCAGCTGCTTAGGGGAAATCCTAAGCCACTAAAAGTCCTCTTCCCTGCTCTTAGCAGATCTTGCCTTAGGAGCCCTTTTAAGCGCTAGGAATCTTGAGGAATAGCTTTTATATTAACTGGGATTTTCGTGTCACTTTTAGGGGAAATTCTAAGAAAACGTCATGACTCTGAGAATTTTCTTAGAATTTGGCCGCTATGAGCCACTTTTTGCACAAAAATTCTTTAGGGATACGGGCCCAGGTCTTTTAATAGGAAAAGCTTCTTTAGATTATTAAAAAAAATGTACTTTAAGAAAATCTCAAAAGAACTGTTCACTACAATGTTCTTTGGCGAACCCAAAATATTTTGCACTCTTAAAAAAAATTATGTTTTCTAAAGGTCTTTCAGAGCGATGGATCTATGGATCCATGAACAACCTTTAACATCCATAGAACCATTCCAAGGTTCTTTATATTGGAAAAATTTTTAAGAACTGCTTTTTTCAAGAATTGCTCACTAAAAGATTCTTTGTGGAACCCAAACTGGTTCTTCCCACCTTTGGAACATTTATTTTTAAGAGTGTTGGTTGACATACTGCGTTGTTATTGAAAGGCCTTGAATTTGGTCGCCCAAGGTTTGATTGTTCGATGAAGAACGTTTAATGTCCATGGAACCTTTCTATTCCAAGGTTCATTCCAGGTCTTTATAGTGGAAAAAGTAATTTATTTATTAACTTTTTTACACTAAGAAAAAAAAAAGATTATTTTAAGAACTGTTCACTAAAAGGTTCTTTGGGGAACCCAAAATGGTTCTTCCACACTCTTAAAAAATTATGTTTCTAAGAGGGTTTTCACAGTGGTGGATCAAACGTTAACATTCAAGAACCTTTCCATTCCACAAGGTCTATTCCTGTAGTTTATAATGGAAAAAGTTTCTATAGATTATTACATTTTTTACACTAAAAAAGGTTATTAGTGTAAGAAGAACCATTCTAAATATGTGACTATGAAGTATATATTATAAAGGACCTTTTGGTGCAGTGGAAAGATTCCATGAATGTTGAAGGTTCTTTGTGGAACCACAGATGCTAATTAAGAACCTGTATTTTTTGATTCTTCTACGAAGAATCTTTAACATACATGAAACCTTTCCATTCTACAAGGTCCATGCCAGGTCTTTATAGTGGAAAAAAAGGACTTTAGATGCTTAAAATTCTCACTGAAACATTCTTTGAGGAATCCAAAATTGTTCTTTATTGTTATTGTTGTTCAAATCTACTTTTGGAACCTTTATTTTTAAGAATGATTGGTTGATATACAGGCATAGGTCATCCAAGGTTCCATGGTTCTATAAAGAATCTTTAATGTTCATGGAATCTTTCCATTTCCAATCTTTTCCAAGTCCATTCTAGTACTTTATAATGGAAAAAGGTTCTTCAGCTTATTACAATTTTTTACACTAAGAAAAAAATGGTTCTATTAAGAGCTGACCACTAAAAGGTTCTTTAGGAAATCTAGTTATTTTTCTACACTCTTTAAAAATAATGTTTCCAGAAGGGTTTAACATCCATACACACTTAAAAATAAAGGTTCTTTATTGGCATCAATAGTTCTATGAAGAACCTTGAACATCCATGGAACCTTTCAAATGCACAAAAGGTTCTTTATAGTCGAAAAAGATTCTTTAGATTTTTAAAATGTTCTTCAAAATGGTTATTTTAGGAACTGTTCACTGAAAGGTTCTTTAGGGAACCAAAAATGGTTCTTTTATCTATGGCATCACTGCAAAAACACCATTTTGCTACCTTTTTGGTGAAGATTTTTAAATTTATAACTATAAAGTATATATTAAATATAAAGAACCTTTTGTGCAGTGGAAAGATTTCATGGATGTTAAAGGTTTTATGTGGAACCACAAATGCTAAGAAAGAAGATATATTTTATAAGAATGTATGGCATTGCTGCGAAAAGCCCCTTTTTGGAACCTTTGTTTTTACAGTGTAGCTTGATTCGTCTATGAAGAATCTTTATAATGGGAAAAAGGTTCTTCAGATTATTACTTTTTTTTTTTTTTTTTTTTACAAAAACTGTTTTTTTTACAACAATTAAAGGTTCTTTGGGGAAACCAAAATGGTTCTTCTACACTCTTAAAAAATAAAGTTTCCAAAAGGGTTTTTACAGAGATGCATCTATGGTTCCACGAACAAACTTAAACATCCATTGAACCTTTCAATTCCACACAAGGTTTTTTATAATGGAAAATTGTTATTTGTTTAAGAACTTCTTACTGAAAGATTTTATGAGGATTCTATGAGGAACCCAAAATGGTTCTTTATTGCTGTTATAAACCATTTTTGAAACCTTTAATTTTGAGTATGTTGGTTGATATACTGCATTATCACATTTGGAAAGACCTTGTATTATGTCGTCCAAGGTAGCAGGGTTCTATGCAGAATCCTTAACCACACAGAACCTTTCCATTCCAGCTCTTCAAAATGAAAAAAGGTTCTTTAGATTTTTTTTTTTTTTAATGGAAAAGAAATGATTCACTAAAATGTTCTTTGGGGAACCCAAAATGGTTCGTCTACACTCTTAAAAAATCTATGGTTTCTTTGAGGAACCCAAATGGTTCTTTTATGGCATAGCTTCGAAAAACCCTTTTTTGGAACTTTTTTTAAGAGAGTAGAATAATCATTAAAATCTATAACTATAAAATGAACCTTTTGTGCAGTGGAAATATCCCATGGATGTTGAAGGTTCTTTGTGGAACCACAGTTGTAATATTTAACCTGTATTTCTTAAGTATGTATGGCATTGCTGTAAAAAGTCCCTTTTTGGAATCTTTTCTTTTGTACCAGTGTAGCTTGGTTTAAAAAAAATCTTTAACATCCATGGAATCTTTCCATTCCACAAGGTCCATTCCAGGTCTTTATAGTGGGAAAAAGTTATTTAGATTATTAAAAAGTTTTACACAAAGAAAAAAATGGTTCTTCTAAAAACTGCTGACTAAAAGGTTCTTTGGGGAATGCAAAATGGTTCTTTCACACATTTTCTAAACCCTAAATGGTTTTCACAGCGATGCATCTATGGTTCCATGAACATTGTTTAAAATCCATAGAAACCTTCCATTCTACAAAAGGTTCTTTATAGCAGAAAAAGAATTTATAGATTGTTATAATCATGTTCACACACACACACAAAAAGTGTCTTTTAAGAAGGTTCCCCAAAAATGTTCTTTGGGGAACAAAAAAATGGTAGAGGAACCATTTAAGCTTCCCCAACAAACTTTTTAGTGAAAAGCTCTTAAAACTATTTTTTTTCTTAGTGTGAAGAACATTAAACCTTTCTTAAGTAGGTTCTTCATGAAACCACAGATGGCAATAAAGAACCTATATTTTATAAATGTGGCATTGCTGCAAAAAGTCCCTTTTTAACAGGTTGATAGGTTGATATATCGCAACAATGCCGCAACGTCACATCCTGCAAGACCTTGAATTTGGTCGCCCGGAGTAAAGAAAAGAATGGCACCAGATGAGGGTGAAAATGTTTTAGGCGAGTGCCTCGAAATGGCTTTTGTCTTGCATTTCTGTAATTGCGGCCACTCTCCTTAGCACTCACTGATTGCTTCAGAGCCCTGTTTTCTTGTTTTTTTGCTTGTATGGATCGCAAAACTCAAGCTTTTATGGGGCTCTGGGGGCCAGAGTGGAAGAGCAAGTAAGACAATATCTGCAGCTTTTCAGGGAGGACACCGCTCAGTTTAGGTCAGCAGAGATGGACCAGAAGTTTGGAAAGAAATGATTTCACCATTTCATCAAAACACGCTCTTTAAAGGGAGGCAAAGAGAGGTCAAGTGCAGAAACCACACTCAGGCAGAATTACCATCTCACCCCTTAAGAAAGCTAAGGGGGTTCTCAGCAGGGAAGCCTGGGCGCCGCACCACGCCTGCGCCGAGAAAGCCGGCCATCAGTGTGCAGCAGCAATTTCTGCCACTTGGGGATCACAGGTGAAAGGAAATTGATGGGCACTTTTCTATTATTAGTGCCAGTGAAGGAAACATTAGTGTCAGAAGAACTTGTCGAGCTGCTTGTGGTTCTCTCCACCCATGTTCCCCAGAGGACTTTATACTTTTCTTGCCAGAGTTGACGCGCGGGTGCCAGATTTCACAAAATCCCTCCCCTAAACGCCGGGAAAATAATCTTCAGCGCTGAGATCATTAGCTGATTAGCACGGTTACCTAGAAAGGCTACACCTTCTCCCAGGTAATCGGGGTTTCCTCGCAGGGGCTGCCGAACAGATGCTGCTTCTCGCTAAATACAATGAATTACTTATGGGCCGCTTAGCTAAACAAGGAATCGCTCTGTACTGGTTTGCATAACACCGATACGGACATCTGTCAATGTGACTTTTGAACCGCCTCTGCCTCGGCCTGGCAGGTAACCTGACGCTTATCACTGCGTCGTTGGGCTGTGGGGTAGATTAGGGCCACCGGCAACCATAGACCTCTTTAATGAATAACGTAAACACCCCTAGCCCAAGCTGACCCTCAAAATCGGGAGATTTCCTCCGCAATTGGTATATATATATATGCACACATTATAACATAATATTATTTTTGTATTTTTTTTACATGATATTTTATGTATTTTGACTAATAAAATTGAAATAAAATATAAAATTTTATAACTAACACATATAATGTACATATTTATTAATATATATTTATATTTATAGATTTTTTTTAAATTTTAAGTTTAAAAATTAAAATAATATATATTGCATTTCTTATATATATATATATATATATATATATATATATATATATATATACATATACACACACACACACACATACACATACACTCAAAAGTTTGGGATCAGTAAGATTTGTTTTTTGGAACCTACAATACTTTTTTCAGTATTTTTTGATGAATATAAAGTTAAAAAAAGAACAGCATTTATTCAAAGTCTAAATCTTTTCTAACAATGTAAGTCTTTGCTGTTCTGTTTTATCAACTGAACACATCCTTGCTGAATAAAAGTATAAGAAAGCAAAAAGAAAAATTCACTGACCCCAAACTTTTGAACGGTGATGCATATTGTTAGAAAAGATTTATATTTTAAATAAATGCTGTTCTTTTTAACATTTTATTCACCAAAGAATCTTGAAAAAAGTATCACAGGTTCCAAAAAAAAAAATATGAAGCAGCACAACTGATTTCAACATTGATAAAAAATCAGCATTTTAGAATCATTGCTGAAGGATTATGTGACACTGAAGACTAGAGCAATGACGCTGAAAATTTAGCTTTGTATCACAGAAAAAAATAACATTTTAAAAGATATCCACATAGAAAACAGTTATTTTAAATTGAAATAATATTTCACAATATTACCTTTTTTTCTGCCTTTTTGTCAAATAAATGCAGCCTTGATGAGCATAAGAAACGTCTTTTTGATCTCAAACTTTTGAGCAGCAGTGTGTGTGTGTATATATATATATATATATATATATATATTATTTTTGTATGTTTACATTAATGTAAATATATAATAGCATATATTTATATATAATATATTAGAAAGATATAAAAAATTAATAACAGCATTTTTACAGTCATTCTCACTTTAAAAATGCGCTTTTGTCTTGTTATAGATATATATTTTATTATATTTATTTATTATTAATATATAATAATTTTGGCTACTATATTGAGCATGTGAAGCAGCTGTGTGATCTGACACTTTTTTAATTTTTAAGAGGGCACTTTCATCCCTGCGACAAATTGGATCTCAAATTGTCTTTGGTTTTCCATGCATGCAGTTTGACAATTACATTGTATACCAAATGCCAATTTGCACATATTGAGATTTATTGGTTTTAATTAATTGATTGCAATCTCCATGATAAATACCCTCTTAATTTGGTCCTAATTACCCACATGTCATTTGTGTGGTGTGACAGCAAAAATACAAATTAATAGTGATTACGGAGAACACAAATCTCCAAACACTTGTGCCCTTCGGACATGCTCTTTGTTAAGTGTTCTCTCTCATATTTATGCTTAAGATCGAACGCCGCAGCTACAGTATTGTTTACAAACCCTCTCAACCACCGTACACTTCAAATCTGTGATCAGCTTGTGCAAAAAAGCACCGGGGATTCGTGCTACGCTGCTAAATCAAATAAACAAAATGACGGTACCAACACGATGACCTCTGTCATACAAGCAGCCTTGTGGTAAAAAGGTCAAAGAAACAGTGCTGAAATACAAAAACAATCATGCAAATGTCTGATAATGTACAGTAGAATGGCAGAGAAACGCACAAAGGCCTGACAAAACAACATGATGAACCGAACATTTCAATCCCGGAGTACACCAGAATAGTGCTGGGAACACAATGGGGGGGACAAATAGCACATTTGTGCCTGAAAATACACCTCTTGTGGCTTTTTTCAACCAAATTATGGAAATGTAAAATGGCTGTCTGCGCTTCCTTGCAGCTGCCGTCTCCTAAGTGGATAAAATTCATGCTAAGGTAAAAACATAATTTCCCAATTTCTTTGTTGAGCATAGACAGCACTTTAATCCCATTTATTATTGTGAAGGAGATTCTGGCATTTAAAATTGGTCCATCTTATGAAGCACACAAAGGTTCTGGGCTGAAACAAGAATGTGTTAAATTTAACAGGGAAAAAGGTTCGATTCAGCAGGGGGAAAACCACAAAGTAAAAGTACTTAAATTTTCAGAGGGGAAATGGACGGCCCCTTAGGACATTAGCCAAGATAATGTAAAGCCATAAGACGTTAGATCAGTTTTAGGGTGACGGACACACTGCTCTAATGTCTCATGGAATGAATCAAAGCCATTACGGCTTTACCACAGCATAAACTCCTGTAGGTTTTGTAAACAAGTATAGACTAGCATTTAAATAAGTCGAAGCGAGAACGGGGCACCTCCTCTGTGGACTCATCAGTGTCTTCTCCAATTGCGTAACATCTTCACTTCCTCAGCACACACTCAGGACTCACATCGATCTCACTTACTGAGGACAAACGGTCATTAGGTGTCCATTTAATGAGTTCGGAAATCAGCACCCTGCCTTCGTCGATCCTAAAAGACAGTATGAATTGACTGCATGATTTAACAAATAGTTGATTTCATTTAAAAAATGATGACTTTAAGAGATTCTGATCAGGTTTACCAAAACATCGATAGTACTCAGCAGCTGTAAAGACGGCTAAATTGATTTAAATGCAATTATTGATTTGTCAAAAATCTAATTATCCTCATTTTGAGGGTAAACGCAGTTGAGCCTCATAAAAAGCAGAGAGTGTTTATATTTAAACCTCCATAAAAGAATTAAAATAAAAAGTCAACTTGGTTGTTGGTACACAGTTCCTTTTAAAATCAGCCCTAACTGTGTGTAAATGTGGCTGGGAGCAAAATGTGCTCTGGGTTTGCAGCGAAACGAATTTAAATATTAATGAATAAATAAACATTACACTAAGTGATGCATATTATATTTGCCTAATTATACACGAACAACTAGTTCCGCAAAAAAACCCTTGAGAATGGCTCCTCTCTGCTTTTTTTGAATGTTTTGATAGTGTGTGCTGTATCTACTTATCCTAACAAGCCAAAAAAGACAGTATACGAAATCACTGTGTACTAATCGGAAGCAGATCATTAACTTGAGCTGAGTCCTGTCGATAAATGTGACAGTGATAAAAATGTCTCAGGTATACACCTCTTTGCATATGAACTGTAATTAGTCAGCTAAATAGAGATTATTTTGTGCTATTTTGTGGATTTTTCCTCTGCTGAAGCCAATGTGCCTCCCCTGACACTTGAACGAACAGTGCAAGCCAAGAAAAAAAAAAAAAAGCTGCTACCCATTTGCTTCACGCAGGGCTGCGGTGCACCCTGACCAAAGTTAATCAAACCCCTTCAATAGGACAGAACGCTTCATTGTGCATTGTGCAATTTTTAGACTTTGTCAAATTTGAGGTTGTTATATTTGATGAAGGTGACTGAGGTGTCAAACATTTATCTTTAAACCTACTTTACTGATTTGCATCATAAATACACGTTTATATCATTTGATCATTAGTACAGGGTTGTGTCTGATAAGAAAGATGTTTAAAATGAGCACAACCAGGATTGCTATGACAGTAACTGTGCATGAATAAAAAGAATATAGGCTATATATAGCCTGCTGTGTTTTATTCAACATGCACAAGCTGAATAGCTTTATATATATTGTGGTTATGACTAGACAAATTTAGAGATGCCAAGGAATAGCACAATGCCAAGTGACACGCTGTGTGCATCTAAATCATGATGTGTGTAGGAGGGAGCTTTACATTACAAACATTAATTGCATGTTTTTAACCTTCACAGCCTTCCTGGCTGCTGATGTTGTGTCATCTATTTATGGCGGTGAGCTAATCAGCATGCAAACAAACAAATATGTAATGAAATAAAGAAGTAATCAGTTCTGGATAATCAATAAGATTTAGGCTGTTGGAAAAAAAAAGGTCTACCATTCTGGTCAGTAATGGTATATACAAGGTAAAAAAAAAAAAAGGTTTCGAGGTTGTAAATAAATCAGATTCCTGGAGTAGGATTTAAAAGAAAAGACTATTTCAATTTTTTTCTTCACTATGTGTTATGTGCCTTTTGTTTCTAATTGTTTGCCGATTTTACTAGCAATTTTGTTGTTGATTTTTTATATCCATTTAGTTTTTATTTTAGTTTGACCATTTATTTTTGTAGTTTACTTAATGCATTTAAACAGATTATTTAATGCCATAGCATTTGACAGAGACAATTACCTATGTTTTACAGTTCAGCCATAGATAGATTACCATCGATTATTAAAAGATTAATTGAGTATGAGATATAAAGCTCATTTAAACACACTTTTGTCCATTTTTTATGTTTAATCTTGAGTTGTAAAGGTTTAAAACATCATACGAAAGTGAAAACAGAATCTAAAAATGACTAATGGCTAATTCCTATTTTATTTCAACAGGTTTTGTTGTCATCCCTGGTAAATACAGAGGGTTTTTGCATGGATGCACGGCCATATTGGTGATACTCAGATGTAAACAACAGCATGGATCGCGCGGTTAATGTACTATACGTTGTTCTGCTAATTTATGCTGTCTAATAGAAGAAAAAAAAATGTGTGGAAGCTGCTAAATCATATAGAAAAGGACTTAGTAACCACTTAGTTTTTACCAGATTCAACTTAAAAACCTAAGTTCAGCAGCTGCCTTAAAAGTTTAAGTTAAATCAGCTTAAAACTACAAGTCATCTTAACTTATTACATTAAAAATGAGTTAATTCAACTTGTGGGCTGAAATGACTTAAGTTGTTTTAACTGAAAATTTGAAGGCAGCTGCTAAACTTTTAAGTTTTTAAGTTGAAACTGGTGAAAACTTTTTACAGTGCAGGAAAGGGAGCAACATTTTGACAAGCTAAGGTTAATAGGTGGTAAAAAAAAAAAAAATAAGTACAAGCAATATTAATTAAGATATTAGCCTAATTTTTCACCTTTCCTGACCGGAAACGATAAAAACAAATATGAATGTAGTCAAGACTCTTGCTCTGGAAATCCTGGCTCAGTTTGGCCACAAACGCCTTTTGTTCCTCAGCATTTTACACTCTTCTCCTTGATTTGTTATAACTTTTGGCAGTCTATAGCACTCCAAATGTTCTTTTCAGTCTGACCGATTAGCAAAGCCCAAAACATGACAATAATTTATCATTTTCAGCAGCAATAATCAGCAAAATATGCAAGTTTTATTCGGTTCAGTGGTGTTGTTTACACGGCCGATCGATGATCAGCTGTTTTCTTCAGCAGGAATGAAAATAGATTTTAGTTTTAGCTAGGATTATTTTTGGTATCAAATCTCTACAAATATGTCATTGAACAAGTCTCATTTACTTTTTCTTTTAGTTTACCTCAATAGTAACACTGCTAGTAAGGTTGGTATGCAGGATCTGTTTTATAATGGTTTTGAGCACTTTTAGCTGGTCAGCTCTTCCAACCAAATCTTAGACCACTAAAGACCATTTTTGATAATCTTAAACCAGCTAGGTTGGGATATGATATTGACTTTAAAAAAAAATATTATTATTATTATTAACAGCAGGGTAGTTTTGAATGTAAAAAAAAAACACTCAAATAAATCGCGAGTGACTTTTATTATGAAAGTTGACTTACAGCTTTTCCAGCCATGCGGTGACGTCATTCGGATCCGCTAAATTGACAGGCCACCTGCAGGGATGCAGCAAGGCTTTAAAGGGACAGGCATCGGATGCATGGGATGCTTTTGTTACAGCACATGGTGAGAAGAAGACGGGCTGTCATCTCCAGCGAAGCGTCCTCCGAAGCGCATCAGCAAAGACACGTAAGATATTCTTCATTTCATATCTTCCTGTAAGAGAAAAAGACGTTTTAGTGAGATTTCGCACAGACGATGTCAAGCAAAAACAAAGTGGTGAGGATAGAGTTCGTGTAGGATTTTAAAATGATTTTTCTTTATACATCCAACGCCCTGTATGATAACGACCTGAATGATGTGTTTATTACATTCTGAAATCGTTTTTTTTATTTTCGAAAAAAATATTAGAAAACGAATGATTTGATTTTGAACAAAATGTGTTTAGAATATAAACTATACGAAGATTGTGATGTCGAATCCGAATGCGTTTGGTGTCAGCCGCAATTTTGACACAAAAATAAAATGTGTGTTGTGAGGAAAGTTTCATCAAGTGTTGATGATCCTGATCAACAGGTGACAAGAGCATCAGCATGTCTTCTTGAACTCACTTAGATGTAATTTGCGCTGGGATCTGCATGTCGAATCTCTGTGTAAAACATGATGAAGGTCTATTGTGAAAGCAGCCTATGAATGCACCCCTTTATAAATGACTTTTCCAGCTTATTTCGTCTCTATTGAAAGCCTCAGGGTCAGAACGGCGACATTATTCATTACTGTTAATTCTGTTCTATCTCCTATTCAATCAAAATAATCGCTCTCCCCCCAAGTCAATATGCTTTTGCAAAACTTCTATTGATTATAGGAGAGAAGCTCCTTCAAGATCTGTAATTCCCCAGCTGGTGTGTTGAGCGAATGACTACAATTAGATTTGAAGAGCTGTTTATTATAGTTATCCTTGGCAAATCCAATATCAGAGCAGTCCTCTACATCCTCATCTTTTTGCCCGTGCTAATCATATAGAGGTGGTCCTGGTGGCCTTCCCTCAGCATTTAGCTCCAATGTATTCCGATGGCAATTTAATGCAATGAAGTGAAAGCTGAACTCCAGCCCTCGGGGGGAATATGTGAATTCACACATCTCCAGGTGGGCTCGTGTGTGGAGTCGTTCAGTACGAAGAAGAAAAAAAGGCTGGCTTGAAAGGATAGCACAAAAAAATTTGAATTCAACCATTTACTCACCCTCATGTCTTTCCAAACAGAATGTGGAAGACAAAAGATGATGTTAAATTTGCCTAACATCTTGTTTTTGCTTCAACATGAGGGTGAACAAATGATACCAGAATTGTCATTTTTAGACACTCCATTTCTTTAATCATGCAATTAAACCAAAGCACGAGTTTAGAAAATAATTGTTAAAATGCTCTATGCTTCGCAAAGGTTCTTGTTTTCCACGAGCAAGGTGGGAAAAAAACATCAAGGAGGTGGATGAACTCTTGAAAACATCGAAAACAACATGCTCAATGCCCACTCACAAAAATATGTGAGGAAAAGGGCGCATATAATTAGCTTCCGCCGGATATGCACTAGGCGTCTGCGCTTCAATCAATTTCAGCACCACAGTGCTGGACAGCTCCCAATGTCGCCGCACAGAATGAGGGAGTCAATGGCAATCATTTCCAACACCAAGGGATCAGCCCCCGGGACAATTTAGCAAATGAATGATTTATTTGGAAGGAGATGCACTTGTGTTAAAGCCTCCCTGAGCAAATGCAGTTTTGACCCCTAAGAATTCCTCTTGATAGCTCTTTTGGTTCCTGAATGTATGTTATTGTGGGTGTATATAGAGCAAGGCATTATTTAGTTAAAGATGCACTTGAAATAGAATTGAAATGACAAACGAGTGGAAAACAAAGATGTTGTTGTGCACACAATGGAAAAAAAGATAAAAATAAAGCTTTTTTTTCCAAGACGAACATAAGTTAGACTGAGCTGTGGGCTGGTTAATCTAGGCAGAATTAATTATTTTCTTGCGTGGGGCTTAGTGACAAACCTCTGAAGCACTGAACAGATGTTCTGAACCACCTGTTAGATGCTGACATGTTCAAAGTGCATATTGTGAGATGGTTAAAAAATATTCCACCGTTGTCTCTCGATCAGGCACAGATA
The DNA here is from genome assembly GCF_049309525.1 of Garra rufa. Classification (NCBI taxonomy): domain Eukaryota; kingdom Metazoa; phylum Chordata; class Actinopteri; order Cypriniformes; family Cyprinidae; genus Garra; species Garra rufa. Next base: position 15,492,450 of record NC_133385.1, read on the forward strand.
AATCGCACGCGGAGATGTTCTGTGCAATATTGATAAGCACTTTTCATTTCAAATGTAATAAATAAACGGCGTTATCTGTCAGGAAATTAAATTAGGTGTGCTGTGTGTAATTATGGTTGGTCAACCTTGAGGTCCAATCTGATTTACAGACATACATTATGTGTGTAGGAGAGACCAGGGAGTTGTAACAACGTCAGTTTAGCCAATTAGAAATGAGCTACAGAGGAGAATATTACTGAGCACACCCTCTTTTGAGGACAAGAAAAAGAGGTAAGAAACACTGGTTTGATAATAAGCTTTTCATCTACATATTGAAGCCAGAAGTATCATGGGTGAGCAGAACCTGGACCACAAAAAAAAAATCATTAGAATATTAAGTAAAGATCATGATCCATGAAGATATTTTGTAAATTTCCTACCGTAATTTTATCAAAAATAATTTTTGATTACTAATATGCATTACTAAGAAATGTTTAACAACTTTAATGGCAATTTTCTCAATATTTAGATTTTTTTGCACCCTCAGATTCCAGACTTTTAAATAGTTGTATGTCGGCCAAATATTGTCCTATACTAAACAATACATCAATTGAAAGCTTATTTATTCAGCTTTCAGTTGATTTTTTTTTACTGGTTTGACTGTGGTCCAGGGTCACAAATGAGAAACACAACATGGACACACTCTGTGAGTGGTTTGCCTATATTCTATACATATGTTTCAAATAAAATGTATAAAATAATGTTTTGAACACGTATAAATGTGACTACCAATTCATGTTTTCTGTTAGCGTTAGAGTGGGACACTGAGGAAAGTTGTAACAACAGCACAACAGCAGTCTCGACGTTATTTTACACCGTTTAGGGTAATTTGTGTAGTAGTCTATATTTGTAGAGAAAGTTTTAGACAAGAAACGGAAAAAACAGAGTTACTAACCTGTCAACAAACAACGTGTTACACTTTCCGGTCTCACGTACACAGAAATATAAACTAAAAATCTTTCCTACTTCAAAAAACCTTGATTAAACCGTCTTGAACAAGCCTCACAGTCTATAAACTAACAAACAATCTCTTAACAACCTTAATGGTAGATAGCAAACACGAAATCATCGATAATTTCTCGCTGTTTTATTGATCACGTGCGGTCGCTGTGGACGCGCGCAAGCAGGCGGAGGTGACAGGTTGTCTGTGAGCGTCGTGATGACACATTTACATGGAAAAACACTTCCAGAAATGGCAGCCCAAATGTTCGGTACATGTCGCGGTCTGTACTTGTACAAGGGGGGGAAATCGTTAAGAGCAGGTGTTCAAACAAGAGGATATGCGCAATTAATGCAATTAGATGCAGCTTGGTTACCAAAATACTGGAGTAGGTCTGAGTAAAATACAACGTGTTGACTTTGCACATGGAGATAAACTCACTTTGTCAGTAGAGACACGAAACTAAACGTTAAACGCGTTTGGTTTTCGATGTTTTCAGTCTGTGGAGCCATTTAAAGTGATAAAACATTTTCGGTGTTTTTTTTTTTTTTTTGCATTACATATCTAATACTTGAATATAACATCCGCATATCTGCTAAATACAAATTCAAATAGTTCAAAAACTTAGTTTTAAATCTAAACTGTGTCATTTGTGTACTCTATAAAGAGAGCTGTTGTTACAGCTAAGATTGATTGTAGCATTAGCGTTATACATTATCCTAATTGCATTTAAATTCAAAATGATGAGCATATGGCAAACATTCAGTTAAACAGCATGTAAATGGCATACTTAACTGCTATATGTGACCTTGGACCACAAAATGTGTAGTACATTTGTAGCAATAGCCAACAATACATAGTATGGGTTTCTTTTATGCCAAAAATCATTAGGATATTAAATAAAGATAATGTTCCATGAACATATTTAGCAAATTTCCTACTGTAAATATATCCAAGCTTAATTTTGAATTAGTAATATCTATTGCTAAGAACATCTGGACAACTTTAAAAGTGATTTTCTCAACATTTAGAAATTTTTGCACCCTCAGATTCCAGATTTTCCATTTGTTCCGAATACTGGCACATCCTAACCATCTATACATCAATGGAAAGCTAATTTATTCAGCTTTCAGATAACGTATACATCTCAATTTCAAAAGGTTGTCCCTTATGACTGGTTTTGTGGTCCAGGGTCACATCAAACTGAATCACACAACTGATCGCAAACTGTAAACAAGGCATTCGGTTTTGCTTTTTTCCTACCAGTAGTTTGGTGGTACGATAGCGATTTCTAATCGTTTAAACCGACAGTGTTACAACTCGCCATGTGTTACAGCGCCCCCCAATCCAATATCAAATAACAGCTGTGTAAACATATATAAATCCTAAGAGAGCCACTGCTTACTTAGCTCCACAGCGGTAACAGGTTCCTCCCAGATAGTGTTTGAGTTCACAGCGCTGCACATTTGAACTGTTGCTCTGAATTGGATTTGAGCTTCAGGGACCTTTCTGGCTCCTCTTGTTGGTGTTGATATTTCAGAGTGATATTAGACTGCAGGGTAGCCCTGTGTAATATTGTGGAATCTACTGAAGCATCATCAAGACCTCAAGGGCCTTTTAACGCAGCCGTTTTCACGTTGGCCCCTAACCTTGAAGATTGCAATCCGCTTTTCCACATACGCATTTTCCAGAGTAGGTCGGACATCAAAACGTGAGAGAATCTGCGTACGAGCGATGGCCATTTGTGGCTGCGTTTGAAGTGTGAATCAGCCAATGCCAGTGACAGTCTAGCAGTGGGGGACGTGGAGCTGTGGAGCAGCTGTCCGCTGGGGGACCGGAGGCGATGGGAGGGGTCTGTGAGAGGGCCGACGAAGAGCGCAAGGCCTTAAACAACATCCTTGGTACATCATCTGCTACAGAATGAAAAAAACAGTAGTGGTTATCAGTTTTTGCTTACTGTTATACCATTATACTACACACACATCCAAATTATTTACCAGTAATCCAGCTGGAGGTTTTCTGAAAATCTCGTTTTTAACCACCTAGTTCCAAATGCAAATGTTTTCCTCTCTCAGAACGGACACTTATTCATGGTCCAATGTGTCATTCGCCTCCACGGAGAGCTAAGCACACGGCTCCCAAGGGTATGTAGGCTAAGAAGCTCGGCTTTCCTCTCGGTGAGAGAGTGTCTGTTAGGCCGTGCA